>NW_024412427.1:24716670-24731152 GCF_014898765.1 Herpailurus yagouaroundi | reverse complement strand
GGGAAGGGAAGGGAAGGGAAGGGAAGGGAAGGGAAGGGAAGGGAAGGCAAGGGAAGGCAAGGGAAGGCAAGGCGAGGCAAGGCAAGGCAAAGGCAGGGCAAGGCAAGGGAAGGCAAGGGAAGGCAAGAGAAGGTAGGGAAGGGAAAGACAAAGCCTTGCCTTTTAACCATTACTTTATCATATATCTATCTGGTATCTTCTTGTTCCTGTCCCCAAATGTCTCAGTAAAGAGACTTTCCTCAGTGGCTCCCCATTCTTGCCTGTCCTCCATATATCCACTCCCCTCTCCTGCCTTCTGTGAGGTCGATGGTGCTTGGCTCCATCCTTTTCACTTACCCTTACAAACATAGCCCCGGTTTCTTAGAATGCTCCATTTTTGTGGGCTGAAATATTTAACATCTAGCTTCTTTTTCTGTGTTTTTCACCAGTCCTCCTTGATCATATTCATTTTCTTTCTTCCTACCTCTAAAGTATATCTTTGTATCAGTTTCCAAGGGCTGCCATAGTGAAGTACCATAGACCAAGTGGCTGAAAACAACAGAAATTTATTTCTCTCACATTTCTGGAAGTTGGAAGCCTGGATTCAAGGTGTCAGTAGGACTCTGCTCCCTCTGAGACCCTTTCTCACCTATTCCTAGCCTTTGGTGGTGGCTATTAACCCTTGGAGTTCCTTGCCTCACAGCTACATCACTCCAGTCTCTGCCTCTGTCATCACATAGTGTTCTCCCTTTGTGTGTCTCTGTCCACATGTTCTTCTTCTTATAAAGTCACCATTCATATAGGAGTAAGCCCTACCTCACTCCAGTATGACCTCACTTTAACTAATTACATCTGCAATGAACTTATTTACAAATAATGTCACATTCTTGGATCCTGGGGGTTAGGACTTCAACGTATATTTTTGGAAGGGACAGAATTCAACCCACGACAGTCTTATTTGGGATTCTATACTTTACTCTCTACTCTTGTCCCTGAGTCCCAGCTTGAACTAGCATCTCCATGTAGACAGTTCCCCAATTATGCAATTCTCCCCAAATTTTGTTATTTTGCACCAGTGTTCTCTTAGACCAAAACAAGAAGCTCCAAATGCCTAAAAGATATCACAGTTTGACTGTCTCATGAGCACAATAACTCGATTAATCCCAAAGGCCAAAAGTTAATGTGAGACAACTTACCTCCATTAACCATAACCACCAAACCACCATCCTTACTCACCTGGACCCCTACGCCAGCCTCCCATCTAATCTCCCTGCTGCTGCTCTGCCTCTGCCGTGGCTACTCATGGTAGCTAAGAGTAAACCCTTAAAGGCAGAAAGCATAGCATTTCACTCTCCAAAACTCTGTAGCTTCCAGCTACACCTAGGGGAGAGAAATCAAGCTCCTTAAAGTGCATGTTCTTCTGAAACTTCTGTTTACATTATGCCCCTTGTGTCTCACTCTCAGGAGCTCCACTCATCCCCCTCATAGTAGTATCACCAGTAGCTAGAAGTGTGTTTGGCATACAGTAAGTGCTTGGCAGATGTGTTGAAGAAAGTAGTTAACAAGTAAGGAAAATCAAGTTCATTTTATTGCTCCCACATTCACCATGCAGCCTCCTTTTGAAGTTGCCTCCTTCAGCATCCTAGCTATTTGGTTTGCTCATATGTAGCACAGATAGTCTTCCTGTGGTTGTACACCATCACTCCTGTGCTGGGACTGCCAGTGCCCTCTCTGAGCACTCCAGTTCTGCAAAAACTCTCTACAAGGGCCTCCTACAACACCATCTCTCAGGGCATCTTTGCTTCTTTGAGGGGGAACACTTAGGGGACAGGGGCTGGGGGAAGGAAGAAGAAGGTCAACCAAGGCTTCTCAATGTGTGCTCTGTGCACTGGTGCTGACCCAGGAACTGCTGGTTACCTACCTACAAGGTAAATGCAGGCCACAAATGTAATGCATGGGAAGACAGCATGGTATGGAAGGCCTTCCATAGTGAGGATGTCTCTCCTCAACTCTGTTTTCTCATCAAAGCCTCCAAACAGCATTTCCTGCACTGCGCATTCTTTAGAATGCCTCTTTTGTGGCTCTTCTCCATAAGTCAAAGCCTGGGCAGTTACCATGCTGTCTTGAATCAGAACTTCTCAATTATGTTAGATGTAGGACCTGGGAATTGTTGTTTTTGTCTGTTTATTATTTTAATTTTTTTTTAATTTTTTTTTCAACGTTTTTTATTTATTTTTGGGACAGAGAGAGACAGAGCATGAATGGGGGAGGGGCAGAGAGAGAGGGAGACACAGAATCGGAAACAGGCTCCAGGCTCCGAGCCATCAGCCCAGAGCCTGACGCGGGGCTCGAACTCACGGACCGCGAGATCGTGACCTGGCTGAAGTTGGACGCTTAACCGACTGCGCCACCCAGGCGCCCCTTAATTTTTAATTCCAATCAATTACTGTCTGATACTGTCGTAAAACATAATAAAAATGAATTACTAGAAAAACGAAATGTCTCTTCGATTCCACAGCAGTATCAAATTGCTATGAAGTTTCCCATGCATTACATTTGTGGCCTGTATTTACCTTGTGGGTAGGTAACCAGCAATTCCTGGGTCAGCACCAGTGCACACAGCACACATTGAGAAGCCTTGGTTGACCTTCTTCTTCCTTCCCCCAGCCCCTGTCCCCTAAGTGTTCCCCCTCAAAGGCTTTTTCTTCCATGAACATCAAATCAGGTAAAAAGAGTCTTGCAATTTCCTGGACCTCCAAATCATCATTTGTGCTCACAGACACGTAAGTCCACCTTGGATCTTTGTCCCCCAAACATGTCAAATCCAGATCTCTCTCCTCACCAAGTTTGCTCTTTCTCTCAAACTATCAACTCTGTAAACAGAATCACCATTATCTCCAACACTAATGAGAAACCACAGCCTCACCTACACATCATCACTTCTTTTTTTCCCCAACACATCCATCTGCTGGTCAGGACTCAAGGATTCATGTTCTGCAATATTTTCTTGCCTCTTCTATTTTCTTTCTCACCCCACAGCCATATTCCTAGCTCGGGCCCATGTTATCTCCCAACCAAATTATTGTAGTTGCCTCTAAATTGGACTTCCTGCTTCCCGCATCTCTCATTTCCAACCCACTATATATGGTGGGTCTAGAAACATACTTCTAAACTACAGCTCCGATAATCATCCAACATCTTCTCAGAAGCCTTTAGTACTATCATAGTGCTCACACTACAGAAGCCTGTGGTCCTTGGATACACATCAAAGCCCTCCATAGCTAATGATGGCAGTGTCTTTCCCACAGATCTTGGAACATGTTGGGAGTGCCAGAGAATTAGCACCCACAAAAACAGATGCCAACCAATGGGGCCAGGAGTTGGTGGACTAATACCTCAGCCTTCTACCTCCTAGGTAGGGTGAATAGCAGAGGACCCCCAGGGGGACTGAGCCACAGTGGTAACCAGTGCCATGTGGAGCCAAACTAGAGCCTGAGGCAAATGAAATATGTATTCTCCTCTCTACAATTTTCAAATGTATTTTTAAATGGTTAATGGGTTTTAAGAAAATATTGCTGATGAGTTTATTTCCATTAAAAACAGTAAAATAAAATTAAAATTTGTTTTTGATGTAAAACATTGTTTAAATATAAAATAATGGTGTGAGTTATAATATACCTGCTGTTCAATTTTTCAATATACTTTTCAGTTAATGCTCTGAAGAACACTCACTGTTTTAAAAACACATAAAAATGTATTTTTACATAGTTTTCCTTTTTGCCTGAGGTTGCAATATGGCTCAACACAGCATTGTCAGATCCTGTCTTTATTTAAATTTTGATAATTTTGGGAGGGCACGTGGGTGACTGAGTCACTTAAGCGTCTGACTCTTGGTTTCAGCTCAGGTCATGATCTCACAGGTTTGTGAGTGAGCCTTGCATTGGGCCCTGCGCTGACAGCAAAGCCTGCTTGGGATTTTCTCTCTCTCCCTCTCTCTCTGTCCCTCCACCTCTCTCTCGTTTTCTCTCAAAATAATAAATAAATTCAAAAAAATTTTTGACAATTTTTTACCAAGATAATTTTTACTGCTAATTTTGATATTTTAATTTTTTTCATTGCTCACTTTTAATTACTGTCTGCTGGCACTTCTTAAATTCTATGTTTGAAGTAAGTGCTTTCCCACTTCACCCTGTCCTAGCCCTAGTCGTAATCCACATGTTCCCTGTTACTGGCTTTCCTCCCTTCCGGCCTCCCCTGCCTCTCCTTTCATCCTGATTCCTGGGATTATTTTCCAAATAAAGTACCTGAAATCTTCATTTTAGGGCCCACACTTGGAGGAATCCAGAAGAAGACATCCTCTGTGGTCTAGCAACAACTGACTGTCGTAGAAACACTTCCACCACCAACCCTCAAGCTTATGCTCAGTCAGTTCAGGGTGTTTTCTACTCCTGCCTTGATTAAATGTAACAAAATACATGAAAGTCTTTTATCAAAAAGCACTATATAATTGTGAAAATTGTTATGAGCTTCTCGATTGTCCACAAAACTCCCTCTCCCTAGAATTCCTTTATTCTGTGTTCACCAGCTGAAAAATTAGTCACACCATTACCCCCATGAAGTCACTGTTCCCACATCTCCTCATTCAGTTTTATCCTTTTTTGTTCTGCCCCACTATCTTAGTGGTAACCCATGTGATAGACCCTTACATTGTTATAAGGGGCTTATATCTTAGGTATTTTAATAAGTTTTATCTCTTTATTACACTGTCAGTCTGAAAAATGGAGACATAACCACTGTACCCTGCCTTGCAGTGGCCTATTATATACCCTAAATGTCTGGTGCATTGAATTAATTGAATAATTCAATAAATTCAAAACCAAATGCATTCAACAACAGAACTGCAACTTGAGTGAACAGAGCAGGTGGAGATATACACAAATATATTCATAGCACAGCTATCTGGGAACCCAGTGTACTAGATTAGTTGGCTTGATAGGCTGCCTGATTGGTAGGTTTAGGAACACGCCCGCCCAGCAAGCTGGAGGTAAATTTGGCAAGCAACAGTACGCAGAAGTGCTCAGCTTCACCCAACAACTAAAAGTTCTACCTTTACTGTTACCAAACTCTCCTTGACGTGGTGCTCGCCTCGATATGCATCAGGTGACAAATATTCCTAACAGGTGTCCTCAATCATGTCCAGAATTGGGGCATGAGAAAAAAATAGTTGGCATCTGCTCTGATCCTGATGATAGGGTTGATTTAAGCTTTGGCAAACTCTTCTCAAAACCACCTGGCATTGAATCTCAACACACCCACACATGCCATTCAGTTAGCATTTTATAGGACTTCCATAAATCTCCAGCTTCTCCAAACTGCTCTACAGACAGCTGAATTTTCCTTGGCCAAGATTAAACTGTTTATGCCACCTCCTCCCCTACCTCGCCAACAAATTGGGGGGGGGGGGGGGGAAGGGTCCAAACAAAATAACACTCCATATTTCCACCCCATAGCCTTTCTCTATCATCTCAACCATATCAAGTTGTTCATCATAGTATTATTTATCATAGGGGAGAACTGAGACAAAACCTAAATCATAGAGTAATTAATAAGGAAATTGTTCCCTTTTCACAGAACTATATATAGAAAAAATTATAATAATAGTAATAAACTACTAAAAATATTGTTAATTGTAATAATTTAGATTATACAAACATGGGTGATTTTTTCTCCCTTCGACTCATAATTTTAATGCATTATGAATATATAGTCCTTTAACATATATGAAGTAATGACACATTGTACACATTTTTAAAAAATTAATTGCATGGACAATGGAATTGGGGAAAAATCATAAAAGAAGGGCATTTGGAAGAGGGAAATTCTAGTCCAATTCTTTGCTTTGACAAAGACATTCACAAATTCTAAATGTTAGTGGTGCTGATATGTGCGTTTTTGTGTGTATATGTGTATGTGTAACATCCAGTTGTAATACTCATAAATGTTTAACAATGCACTCTAACAAATATCCCGGTTTGTAGCATCTGCTTACTTCTGCACTACAAATATTCTCTTTGGAGTCAAGAGTTGGGCAGAGATGCACACAACTGATCTCATAAGGCTGTAGGAGCCCAGCAAGCCCCAGCACACCACTGGACTTCATTTTCCCACTGAGTGCTTCCCTGAGCCCATGGATAACCACCTAAATGTGGCTCCTTGAAAACAATTACCTGTGGTAGTCTGAAGCTCCTCTCCAAATTTCACAGCCCCCTGAGAAGACAAACCCACCAAAATAGAAGACAGAAGGAGCAGATGAACACTGCTTTCACCAATCTGTCCACTCTCCTCAAGTCCCTCTGTCTCCAGGACCACTGGAGCTTTATTGGGGTTTTAGAGCCCAAACATTAGACAGGAAACTCTTTTTAAAGGAAGCTTTTTCTTTTTTTAACGTTTATTTATTTATTTTGAGAAGAGAGAGGGAGGGCAAGAGAGAGGGAGGCTCCATAACATCAGCACAAGCCCCGTGCAGGAATTGATCCCACGACTGTGAGTCATGGGATCTGAGTCAAAATCAAGAGTCCAACACTTAACTGAGCCACCCAGGCACCCCTAGTGAAACTTTCTTAAGAGAAATGGCGAAATGATGGAAAATGTTAAATGTAAAAAAAAAAGTGAGTAAAGAAGACTAGTAGCATAATTTGGATTTGTAAGTAAACATGAGAAAACCCAAAATATTATTGGAAAATTGATCAAGGAATTGCAGGTCTAGTAGGGACCTTTGTGAATATCTAAATTAATAGTTCATCATCTAGAAAATAAAACTGAAGCCCAGAGAGTTTAAGTGACTGATTCAAAGTCAGATTTCAAAGCAGTGCATTCTCATTTCAAATACGTTGCTTTTGTCATTAATTTGGCACCACATAAAAATTCACGTGAGCTCAAACTTTAGAGGATTCTTATAATATTTCAAGACAATAAAGACTCTAAATATTTTTTTATATTTTCCCCATTGAGGTGAAGTTTTTAAAATCTCTTCAGTAAGTTTATATTTTAAGCAGAGAAATTTTTCAACACCTAACAGAAAGGCATTGATGTTCATTTTCAAATAAAACTCTCTCCCACACTTTTTTGTTCCCTGATGCAAAATAGAAGCAAGGCTGCCCCCAGTTCACCTCTTCCCATTTCATCAAAGGGAGTGTGTCCCATGCACATACTGCAAATAAGTCACATCTTTGACTTTACTGTTGATGTTAGTCTTTGGGAATGAAATTTGGAAATGACATCCTCAGGAGAATGAGCAGCTTGTTTTTGCTGTTACTGCCAGTAGGCTGCATCTTGTCACAAGTGACTAAATTTCTGAGTGAAAGCCTGGACATTCTGAAACCTTGTTAAACTACCAGTTTAATAAAAAAAAAATAGAAAAAAAAAACAATAGTGGAAAACCAAATTCATATCCATGCTTATATTCTCACCATCATATTTCTTAATTTTATAAGCATGTCTTGGGGCGTGCAAACCTAACCATGCATATCAGACACACTACAGAGATTTCCTGATTTGTCCATATAACTCAAGTTACAATGTCAATGGAGCATTTCTAATTAGTGGCATGCAAATATTCTTAATACTTTCTGTCACTAGCTGAAACATACATGCAATCTCAGGATAAAAATTAGAAACACTACTATACACGTTATTTTAAAAGAAAATAACTGGTTTGGCAATTGAAAAACATCAATTTAATCTTCTGCTTATGTTTCATAAATTTCACAAAAACCTTAAACAGCATAATTCTTGGGTTGATAGACAAAATCAGTAAGCTTCCAATACTCACTATAAGTTTCTTCTGGGTTATTTGGAGGGAAATCAGAAGGTATCCAATAGGCAGAGAATAATATTTTGGGGAAACAGGAGGACCACTACTCCAAAAACTCTAACTTCTGTGATTAACATCTTTTCCTGCAATGAGGATGTGAAATTGTAAAATACTCAAGGATTATACACATTCAAAATGATTTCTGGAATTTGGACTTCAGCATTCTACTTAATAGAATTCTTCAAGATGGCTGAAGAGTTATTTATTTACTCACTTGATTACTTATTTATTTACTTTCAGAGCTAGCAGTTACTTGGGGAGAATTGACTGGCCACTTGCCGGAGTGTGGTCTCAGATTCACACCATTGCCATCACCTTGGAGACATCAGAAGTGCAGGATCCTAAACTTACTGAATCAGAGTCTGCGTTTTACCAATATCTTGGAGGATTCAAATGCACATTAAAGTTTAAGATGCACTGATTTAGACCCATTCGACATCTGGAGCAACTGAAAAATTGTTTCAAGATCTCATAGTTGGTTAACTAATGATCAAACCTCAAGCCCAGGGCTCTCAAATTCCAGAACTATGCCTTTCCCCTGCTTTCCTTTCTTCCTCTTGAAACATTTTTAGGCAAAATGGGCAGATCTTCCAACACAACCACTTAATACTAGTTCAATCACTATTAATGTCCATCACTGCCAGTGCCAGGCTTGACTGGATCTATGCTTTGCCATGATTTAAGTTTTGACATCCCTTTATGTTAATATAGTTCCAACTTTGGCATGAGTACAATGGTTGCAAAGTCAAGAGGGATGTATTTGTATCCACTGGCAAAGATAAATCTACTCAGGGGGACTGTAGGAGGGTTTTTTAGACTATTTGATAATTTACCAGCAGACCAGAGAAGCACATACCCCCACCCCCACTATTCCAATGAGGAAGAAGCAGAACAAAGCCCTGACATAGCCAAATTTTCCGGGAACCAACAAAGTAAATGGAACTTCCTTTCAGAAGGATGGCTAAGAACAGACCAACAGAAGGAAAAAGCTTCAACTGATAACTTCCAGCAAACAGGAGATTCACAGCTGGTGAGAGTGATTTGGAAGCAGATCATAGGAAAAATAGTTTATTTTCTATTACCCTAAGAGGAATGAGTTGGAGAATATGGCTTGATTTCTCCAGTCTCTTAAATCATATCAATGAAAAACAACAGCCATTCACAGCAGGAAAGCAGGGAGGGAGGAGATGGGACTAAAGCCGAAGCTGTGTTATTACAAAACATGCAACAATCCCCTTAGTGTTTCAGTTGAAAGTTTGAAAACTAACACAATAGATTTGCAGTTGACTTTGATCACACAGAATTTGCCACATTCCCATTTCTTAAGGACCTTTACATGACTAAAGTCAAAAGGGAACATAAGAAGTCATTGCCATTTGACAGTTAAGCAACTGAGGCTCAGAAGAGTTAAACAACATTCTCAAGGTCATTTGATAAGGTGAAAACCAAGATGAAGATCCTGTGTCTCTGATACTCAGTTCAGTGCACAAATTTTGGCATAATACCCACACTTGCTGCCTAAACTTTAAGTTGAATTTCCCAAATGGAAGGAATCTTGCTTGCTTTTGTTTAACCCATTCCTATAAGAGACTGTTTAATAAAAAAAAATAAAAACAAAAAAAATCTCAAGATTCTGGGGAAGTAACAAAAGGATATAAGTTTGCTTTGGAGGAATCTATTCTCTGGAATTTAAAATGTTGACATCCCTTTATGTTAATAATATCCAGCCTTAGAGATCTGGGTCAAGTGTGAGGACAGTCAAGAGAAATCTGTTTGCATCAGTGGGCAAAGAATAAAGCATTTAGAAGAACTGGACAGGGCTCCTGGAAGTCTTTGGGGCTTAATTAATATCTCAGTGGTACATGTGGCTTTGGGTAGTGCTCCTACTTCTGCTAGCTAACTTTAGGGAAGGATAATTTGGCCTCAAAGCTACAGACAGCTGTGAAATCGAATGCTCTATTGGAGCATTTTAAATAGCACATTTGGCCCTTTGGAGGTAACTAAATGGGTTTCACTTCTACAGATTTATAGAACTTGCTCTTCTGCCCAAATTTCTACCTCTTCTGGCTGACTCACTCCCAGTACTTTTGAATTGAGCCCTTCATTACTCACTCCCTACAGCATGTAAGGTAAGCTGGAATTGACGTCACACAAGGCTAGCAAAACTTACTTCCTTTCAGATGCTAGAAGTTTTATCCATCTCTTCCCTTCCATAGCAACACACGGAAAAGAACAAATTGCAGATTCTCTAGTCTTGCAACCTAGAATTGAGGGTATGGTCTAAGAAATGGTTTTCAACTTGTCTACACATTAGAACCATCTGGGGAGCTACAACTAATCCCCATGTCAGGCTATTACCCAGTCCAATTTCAACAGAACCAGCTGGGTGAGACCAGGCATTAGCCTTCTATAAGGAACTCATCAGGTAAGTCCAATGTTTAGCTAAGGTTAAGAACATGTGGCTTAAAGCAATTCTTCTCAGACTTTAGTGAGCATCTGTATCACCTGGAGGCTTGTTAAAACACAAACTCCTGGGCCCAACAACTGATTAGTGATGACTAACTTGGTGCTACTTATAATGTGGCCCTCAGCCAGCACAATGGCATCACCCAGGAGCTTTTTAGAAATGCAGATTCTCAGGTCCCACCTATGACTGAGTCACTCTAGGTGGAGCTTCTGAATCTTCAGGCTTACTAAATCTCCAAGTGCTACTGATGTTCTAAAGTGTGAGTACCATTGGTCTAAAGAAGCTGGTAAGTAAGAGTGTTACTGCAATGGTAACAGCTAAAAATATTTTAGCAATAATATTTCAAGCAATGCTAATATTTCAATCTCTCATTAACTGCCTGGTTTATCAATTGATTCCACAAAACTGTGATAACTGTAGAAGACCTAGCCAAATCCACTTCTGAGACAATTCTTCATCCTACCTTGTCGATTTGGATGAATCTTCCTTATCCTCTCACAGACAGTACCCATCAATGCAGAGGTCAGCTCGAAACAAAAGAACCCCTTATTGCTAAACCAAGTCTCCATGAAAATTAGAGCTAGACAGGTCTGCAAGGACCAAGAGTCTCATTTTTCCTCAAGCCTGCAGAAGGGCAGTTTAACTTGAGAGCAAAGCCCATGACAGAAGAGTCCAGAATAAAAAAAAAAAAAAATTATGCAAGAAACCTAGCATTTTTGCTTCCTGCTTCAATCAGGAATGCTGTTCTCATTCAAGCCTCTAGCCTTCTTTGTGGGGCTCAGACAGGGCTCAGACATAAAGCATACAGAAGAAAGAGCTTCTATCTGGACCCAAAGTGCAATCCCATTCTCCAGTCCCTCTTTCTCCAACACACTTCCCTGTATAGAACACCTTGTTCACCTCTCTTAACCCCTATTATCTATCTTCCAGTCCTCTGAGTTACCTGAGCCCCCACATTTTTTTTTTCTGTTCAGCCATTGTCTTCAATCAGGTAAAAGTTGTCCTGAAGCTGAAATAGAATGTCAAAATCACTAACCATTCCAGGGTTTTATTTTGGTATTATCTTTGACCCTTAACAGTGTTATAATGCAACTGTGAGCTAGCTCCTCTTAACCACTGAAACTCCAAACAAGGGTTTGAATGTCCTGATCGTCTGGATCATTGATATACAAATCATGCCTTGCTGGTCTTGATCCATTTTGAGCTCATTGACAAAAGCTGTGACTATCACTTATGAGCACAAGTCAGTTTTTCCCTCTAATTAAAATGCTACCTCACTTCACAATGGGAGGTTAAAAAACAATCCCTAGTGTTTCAGATGCCTGATTGACATCAGGGAAACACACTAGCATATTAGACTAAATATTTTCTCTTTGAGATTTTTGAGTGGCGGAACCAGGTATTTGCCTTTTTCCAGAGAAGAAAGATAAATCTAAGAACAGTGGGGTGAAGCTGACCTAAGTCAAAACTCCCCATAGAGAGCAGCAAGCTTCTTAGGGTAGGTGTGGGTTCTGCATAATATTTTATTATTTCCCACCCTTCTTGCTGTACAGAAGTACAAGAGGAATCGAATGCTTGGAATCAGGGAAAATATGCAGATTAAATCATTGCAAACAAGCCCGAGACAATTGCTAGTCTCTAGCTTGGGTTGTCTTCTTTGTTGTGAGTTTTAATATCACAGCCTCCCCCCTTACAATTGTATTTAAAAAATTGGGCTCACTTTGCACATTGATGTACGTCCTCTTTAGGAAGGTGCTTTGCAACCAGGAAGCTGAATGCTAATGCAGGGGTTGCTATGGTAAGCAATCTTTTCTATTGAGCAGAAGAATAAATAGTTCTATGAATTCCTAAATCAATAGCCAGGGCTGAACAGGATATAACCAGGTATTTTAGCCCCTAAATATAGACTTAGAGCTAGAAGACAGTGTTTTCTCTGTAAAATCCCAATATAATTATAGATGCTTCAGGAAATTTTGTGTTCACCGTTTGAAGCTGATTATTGATATTTTTTTCAGAGTTTTTACATAACCCTGTAACACTTGTTTAAAACAATGTTTTTTTCTTTCATCCAGATAAAGGCAGCTGAGGAAAAAAAAAAACTGCTGGTTTTCATGGCTGGGAAAAGAAGCTTTTGCAGAATTAGACCCTAATTAATGAATGCTTAATGAGCTAGAAATGTCTAATGAACATTAAATAACAGTACCATAGGTGTGTATTTTTTTTTTAATACTTTTATCTAAACAAAATGCTTTGTTTCGGTTCTTGAGAAACCTAACTATTCATATACTGGATGGTTCCCAAGCCTCCCCACCTTGTCCCTCTGGCCCTGTTCCACCTGAAGGCAAAGGACACTTATCTTCATCAACCAATGAATAGGCTCCTTGCAGCTGGGCCTCTAGTTGGATTCACCCAATGGTGAGACACCATCAGGAGATAGGAGGGAGGTGGGAAAGAGGGTTTGGCTCCCTCCTGCCCATTGATATAAGCTGGCTGAGATTCTCCTATAGACACAGCTCCTGGGTATTGGTTGTTCTTTTCTCCCCTAGCTCATTCTACCCTAGGCATGATAAAGGGCCCCTCACTATTGCTAGCTCCAGGGGCTTCAAACTTCTATGTTAGTTCCATTTCATCCTGCCAGCAATTGCATAAACATACTCCCATAGTCTCCTCAAATTCTCCATCTGACTGTGTATCTGGTTCTTTCTGGGGCCCTGCCTACTACTCTCACAGGGTCCATATCTCATTAGGATGAGAAAATAAATATATTACAAAATATAACTAAATTTTTATTTAAATACATATTTTTAAGCATATATTTTAAGACAGAACTACACCATTGGGCTATTTCAATGCCAAATGAGCCACCCCTCCATTGATATAATTAGTAAAGTCAAAAATAACCTCTTTCCCATATTCTGCTGAATCACTTTGATTCATAACTTGTACCTTATTTACATATTTTTTCCTTCACATTTTCCATGTGATTCTCCACCAGAGTGGAAACTTTGTGAAAGAAGCTTTCCTGGTGGCTTTTGTACTCATCAAAGGACAAAGATAAGCCAGGAAAGAGCATGAAAACTCAACCCAGCATTAAGGAAGGGGCTGGAAGAAGCTTTCCTCTGTACATTTTGCCTTTTACTCTCACTGGTCACTTCCATCTCATAAGTATGCCCTTTGGAGGGAGACCTCCAACTCAACATTTTTTTCTCTTTACACAAAAGTATCTTGGATAAATTTATCAGTTGTGACTGCAGACATTGAGCAAAAATCTCTCCCAATCTCATAGTGGGCAGGTACCTTATCTGGGAGCCATACAAAAGGCTGAGATATAGCTTTTTAAAAATTACTTTTTATTTTTTTTTTAATTTACTTTGAGAGAGAAAGAGAGTGAGCTAGGGAGGGGTAGACAGAGGGAGGGAGGGAAGGGGAGAGAGACAAAGAGAGATTGTGAAAGAGACAGTGAGAGAGAGAGAGAGAGAGAGAGAGAATCCCAAGCAGACTCCATACTGCTATCATGGAGCACAATGCAGGGCTTGAACTCACGAACTGAGATCATGACCTGAGCTGAAATCTAGAGTCGGATGCTCAACTGACTGAACCACCCAGGCATCCCATGAGGTATAGCTTTGAAGTAGCTCTTTCTCTTTTCCTAGGTCTTTCTCTGTCTTTCTGTTTCCCCCAGGGCTCTGACCTCCCTCATATCTTAAGACTCAGCCTCCCTCTATAGAGAGGCAGGCATGCAAATATCAGGATGGAGGCAGTACCACCTCTCACCCTGGCAGAACACTCAGCTCGTTAGCATAGCCCTTGAACAAGGCCTGTCCCTCTCTGTGGGACTTGAAATGATAAATGACTCTGTCATTCGGGCTCTAAAGGGATAATCATCATTTTCCAGACCTATCATCCACTCCCAGGACAATACTGGGTGATGGTGTGCTAGGACATTTTCCCTGTGCATATGGCATTGGTGGCAAGAACCTCCATCTCCTACCATTCTGTGAATAATACCGTGGATACAGCTCCAGGAAGTTAAAGAAGTTAGTTCAGCTTTCGAAACTGCCTCATTTGCAACCAAAAAAACAGCTTAGGCCCAGAGAGAAATAGTCTTACTAAGTTTGAAGTGGAAAATCCCTAGGTTATAAATGAAATGTAGCTACATGGAC
>NW_024412427.1:24685847-24716270 GCF_014898765.1 Herpailurus yagouaroundi | reverse complement strand
TATATATATATATATATATATATATATATATATATATATATAGCCTATATAGCCTATATATATATATATATATATATATAGGTTCCACAAAAGTCATATAGCAGAATATTCATAGCAGCAGTATTCCTAATATATAAAATATAGATGCTTCCAAATTGTTAAGAGTAGAATAAATACATAAACAATGCACAGCAATAAAGAGTAACAATCTACAACTTTACATAAAACTATGGATGCATCGCACAAGCATAGTGTTAAGAGAATGAAGCAAGACATAAGAGTACCTGCTACATGACTCCATTTATCTAAAGGACAGAAATAGGCAAAACCAATCTATGGCCATCAAAGTAAGGATAGTGGCTACCCTTGGAAGCATAGCAACTAGAAGGGAGTGTGAAGGCAGCTTCCACCACGCTGGTAATAATCTGTTTCTTGACTAAGTTTACAATTCAATAATTTTTTCCAAAATTTACACATCTCATCGAAATAAAGGATGACCGGGAGTCCAACTAATTTAATGCAGAATCACTAATCTATTGACAAGGAGACTTTTTCTTTCCTTAGAATAGGAACAGAGGTGGCTTAATAGGAGTTCCATCCAGATAACTGTCTGGGCTGCCATTTTGCAAGGAATGCTAATACCTGTCAAGGGAAAGAAGATAGATAAAATTGTACCTGCCAGAATTCCTTCCAGAGATGGCATTGCATGTGTTTAAAAAAGGATCCTCTGGCAGTCAGTTAAATTTGATAGGATACCCCAAAAAACAGTTGCAAAAATCTTTCATCACTTCAGAAAAGTACTTGGTTGAATAAAATGACCACAATTGTGTAATGATTCTGTGGCAATTTGGTTGGTCATTCAGCAATGAATTCAGCGTTCTCTCTCCCTATGTTTCTCTGTGGACAGAGAATGTATCCAGATCCATTGAGGGTAAACTTGGCCACTTGACCTGCTTTAGACAATGGAATGTTAGCAGACATACTAAATCAAAATCCACATTTGTACAGAGAACCTGAGTTGCTTGTCCAAACAGTGATATAAACAATGACAAGTGGAAGGGCATTAAATACTTAAGGAAGCTATTATCATATCCATTTCATAGATTGAGACTTCAGATTCTTCACTTTTAACAAGCTCCCAGGTGGTGTTGATGTTGCCAGTCAATGGGCCACAGGTTGGATACAGGCAGTCACACCTCAATGTCTTCATCATTTAGAAAATAGAAACCATATTACCTACTCATAGAGTTGTTTGGGGGCCAATACAAATTGTGTGTCTACATCACCTAGCACTATGCACAATGAATGGTCATTTGTATTTACACTTCCTATCCTATCTCAAACCATGAAAGAGGAGAGCAAACACATGTGCCTAAGTTTTGTGCAAAAAATGTAGGATAAAAAATAAGAAGATTTGAGTTCAATAACACTGTAGTCACTTGCAACTGTGCAAACTTGGGGAGGTTGTTTAACTTCTGTGAATCCCAGTGTTCTCATCCACAAAAGGAGTAATGATGTCTACCTGTCAAGAATATGAATATCAAATAAGGTCTGCTCCAGGCACATGGTAGGGTCTTGAAATTTGTTTGTTGAATCCAAATGTGGCTCATTAAGTAATGAGTTCATTAATATATCTGAAGGCTCCACACCATTCAAAGGTGCCAAACTGCAAACACCAAGAGAGGTTGTCCTGTGAGCATCCACTAAGCAACTATTACAAGCCACAGAGCAACTTGACAGGATATTAGTATGTGTCCCATGCAGGCAGGGCATGGGATTCCTTTAAAAACACAAATTCCTTTAAAAACAGGAAGTCATGCCACCTCCCTGTTGAAAAAACCCTTTAAGTCATCCTGGTACACTTAAAATAAAATCCCATGGGAATGTAAACTGGTGCAGCCACTCTGGAAAACAGTATGGAGGTTCCTAAAAAAATTAAAAATAGAACTACCCTACGACCTAGCAACTGCACTGCTAGGTATTTATCCAAGGGATACAGGTGTGCTGTTTTGAAGGGACACATGCACTCCAATGTTTATAGCAGCACTATCAACAATAGCCAAAGTATGGAAAGAGTCCAAATGTCCATTGATGGATAAATGGATAAAGAAGAGGTGGTATATCTATATCTATATCTATATCTATATCTATATCTATATACAATGGAGTATTACTCAGCAATCAAAAAGAATGAAATCTTGCCATTTGCAACTACGTGGATGGAACTGGAGGGTATTATGCTAAGCGAAATTAGTCAGAAAAAGACAAATATCATATGACTTCACTCATATGAGGACTTTAAGAGACAAAACAGATGAACATCAGGGAAGGGAAACAAAAATAATATAAAAACAGGGAGAGGGACAAAACATAAGAGACTCTTAAATATGGAGAACAAACAGAGGGTTACTGGAAGGGTTGTGGGAGGGGGCATGGGCTAAATGGGTAAGGGGCATTAAGGAATCTGCTTCTGAAGTGATTGTTGCACTAGATGCTAACTAATTTGGATGTAAATTTAAAAAATAAAATAATCAATCAATAAATAAAAATAAAAATAAAAATAAAAATAAAAATAAAAATAAAAAAAGGAAAAAATAAAATAAAATAAAACCCCAAATTCTCAACAAGCCTTATATGGTCCAGCAACTGACTATTGCTCCAAAGGCATGCCATCATCTTGGCCACTCTCCACTTTGCTCACTCCATCCCAGCCTCTGCCTCTCAAAACACATGCTGTTTGCACATGCTGTTTCTCATCATGAAACACTCTTCATCTAGGCATCTATATGGTTCATTACTAATAGATGTCCTATCATTTTGGTTTTAGTTAATCCTCCCTCATTAAAGAGGCCTACCTGACTAACCAATTTCAACTATCACTCTAACCCCCACCATATTACTCTGCCCCCCTTATCCTGCTTTATTTGTCCTCATGGCCCTCATCACTAACTGACACTATATCATATACGTTTTCGTTTTCATCTTTTATGACTCTACCACGAGACTCTAAGATTCATGAAGAATGGATTTTGTCCCTTTAATTCATTTATGTGCCCTCAGCTGACATATGATAGATTCTTAATAAACATTGTTGAGTGGATAAATGAAAAAAATTGCTACACCATGAATTCCTATCTAACATGTAGGAAGGTACCTGTACGTGTGTTGACTGTCAATATTTAGGTGTTGCATGCAGAGGTTGTCAGTGTATTTACATTTATTCATGCATCCAACATTTTTAAAGAAACTTCTACCTGTCAGACACTCTTCTAGAATCTCAGGTACATCAGTGAATGCTGTAGGTTGGGTTCCATGGCAAATAGACTCTGAGATGGAGATCACTGGTGAAGAACATTTTGGGGACCTGTTCTTAGGGTTGATACCTGTGATGGTTAGAGAAAAAGGGGAAGAGAAAAGCTGACCCATGGAGGAGTTGCAGCAGGGGCCTAAGCCCATCCCTCTTGGAGTTGTGGACATTGGATGTCCTCAGAGTTGTCCCAAATTGAGGCAAGGATTTGAGGCAAGGATACTTTTGCATCCACAGTCATTGGACACGGGCTGTCCCTGGAGAAGAACATGACATTGGATAAGATGGAGCTCTTCAGAAGAGAACAATTCCAGGAGAAGTAATCTCTTGAGCTGTGAGCCTCCATCATTCTCAGGATCTAGGGGGAATGAGTGCTTTAGTCGTGAGTGTGTGTGTGTGTGTGTGTGTGTGTGTGTGTGTGTGTGTGTCTGTGTCTGTGTGTGCGTGTGTGGGCACGCACGCACGTCTGTGGTGTAGGGGGATGGGCTGCTAGGGCAACAAACTCTGGCATCTACTACAGGTAACAAAATAAACAAAGAACCTGTCTTTAAGGAGTTTACATTCCAGTGTGGGAGAAAACAGGCAATCAACAATAAAGTAAATAATCTAGACAGCATATTAGAAAGTGGTAAAGTCCCACAGTACAGCTTGATGGAGAGGCAGTAAGTACCAGAATGAATGTGAGGGGCAGAATTAAATAGGAAAGTGTAGGCTTCATTGAGCAGGTAAAAATCTGAGCAAAGGCCTGAGGGAGGTAAGAAATTCAGCTTAGCAGAAATTAGCCTGGAGGGAAGAGCATTCTAGTCAAAGGGCATAGCTGTTGCAAAGGCTGGGGCAGGTTTAGCTTGTCTATGATCCTTGACCCCCAAAACCCTTGAAAAAGAGGAGCAAGCAAGACCTAGTCACAAGGAAGAATAAAAAAAAGGACTTGTGTGCTTTAGATGATACTGGTGATCCACCAGGCAGATCAAAACACACAACCTCAATTATTCCCCATCCTGGCACCAGCAAGCCATCCCGGGGGTTATCCCATGGCTGCTGGCCAGGCCTAGGAGACGCAGGAGAATTAACTGCTATGCAAACCTGAAATTTACCAGCCTCTTTCTTCACCAAGTGCACCCTCGGACACTATTAGTGTCTGAATAGAATCTAGAATTCTGAAACAGTTGATTCTGGCAGTTCTCGACAGTTCAGTAGTTGTTTTGACAGAGAGACATATTCCTGAAGCTTTCTACTCTGTCATTTTTTTTGTGATCTCACTCAAAATATTTTAATATCTGGTAAATTAAATTCTGTATGCTTCTTCTCTTGTCAGGTTTTTTTTTTCCTTACTACTTTTGCACATTTATTTTTTTCAGATAAATATTAGGATAATTTTTGTCATTTCTTAAAAAGAATGAAAAACAAAATCGTATTTGGATTTTCTCTGTAAATTGAATTGACTTTTTAGTTAATTTTAGAAAATTGACTTATTTCAAATGTTATATCTCTTTACACATAAGATATAGTTCTCCATTTATTCTAATCTTCTAACCCTTTTACAGAGTTTTATGTTTTATACAGTACCTGTCCATTTAATGTGATATTTGTTCTTTATTATTTAATATTTGTGAAATAATATTGTTTATAATATTACTATTATAAAAGTAATCATTTTCTTTATTAAAAATTCTAAACAGTTATTATTATACAAGAAAACTATATTTGATTATTTGTTTTGTGATTGGCCACACTACTGAATTCTCCCACTAATTCTAATTGTTTTTGCTTTTCTTAAGGTTTCTTGAATATATAATCACATAATTTGCAAATAATAATAATTATTTCTTTTCTACTTCTAGTATTTATATCGGTTATATTTTCAGAACAATTATAAAGAATAGTGATGATTGCAATTGTCCTTTTCTTCCTAGTTTAAATGAGAAAGTGCCTAGTTTTTCACGATTAATCATGATGTTGGCTATTACTGTGTGCTATAAATACATATATAAATCTATCGATATATACACATAAATATATGGAAATTACATTTTAATAAATATTATGCTATTACTACATTATTAAAATTATTATGTACCTTAGATATAATTTGAATTGTATTCTATGCCTTTTTTGAATGTGTTAAAATAACTTTCTTGGGGCGCCTGGGTGGCACAGTCGGTTAAGCATCCGACTTCAGCCAGGTCACGATCTCGCGGTCCGTGAGTTCGAGCCCCGCGTCGGGCTCTGGGCTGATGGCTCAGAGCCTGGAGCCTGTTTCCGATTCTGTGTCTCCCTCTCTCTCTCTGCCCCTCCCCTGTTCATGCTCTGTCTCTCTCTGTCCCAAAAATAAATAAACGTTGAAAAAAAATTTTTTTTAAAAATAAAATAAAATAAAATAACTTTCTTATCCTTTCATTGACTTATTAGTATAGTAACTCAGTATATTTCTGGAAATTGAGACTTTCTGCATTTTTAGCATTACCCTCACTTGATCACTTTAATTGATAATATTTCTTACCTATATTTCATACTTTTACTGAGTGTAATTAAATTGGTCTTTTATTATTTCCTTCTGCTACTCTGTTGTAGTTTGGTTTCAGCAATAACTGAATTTATACAGTTCACTGGAAAATTTTTTACTCTTTATTCTAAAATTGCATAAAATGCAGATCTTTATGGATTTTTTTCTGTTTGAAAGTATTAATGATGAATACATGTATTGTTTACCTTGCGTGTAACTAGATGTTTATCTGTTTACTGCATTTTCTCCATGATTAACATATTGTTTAGGGGCACCCGGGTGGCTCAGTCGGTTAAGTGTCTGACTTCGGCTCAGGTCATGATCTCAAGGTTCATGGGTTCGAGCCCCACGTCGGGCTCTGTGCCGGCAGTTCAGAGCCTGGAGCCTGCTTCGGATTCTGTGTCTCCCTCTCTCTCTGTTCCTCCCCTGCTCTCACTCTATCTCTCTCTCACTCTCTCAAAAATAAATAGAGGGGCGCCTGGGTGGCTCAGTCGGTTAAGCGTCCGACTTCAGCCCGGGTCATGATCTCACGGTCCGTGAGTTCAAGCCCCGCGTCGGGCTCTGGGCTGATGGCTCAGAGCCTGGAGCCTGTTTCTGATTCTGTGTCTCCCTCTCTCTCTGCCCCTCCCCCGTTCATGCTCTGTCTCTCTCTGTCTCAAAAATAAATAAATGTTAAAAAAAATTAAAAAAAAATAAAATAAATAGAGATTAAAAAAACGTTTTTAAAAACATATTGTTTAGGGGCGCCTGGGTGGCGCAGTCGGTTAAGCTTCCGACTTCAGCCAGGTCACGATCTCGCGGTCGTGAGTTCGAGCCCCGCGTCAGGCTCTGGGCTGATGGCTCAGAGCCTGGAGCCTGTTTCCGATTCTGTGTCTCCCTCTCTCTCTGCCCCTCGCCCGTTCATGCTCTGTCTCTCTCTGTCCCAAAAATAAATAAACGTTGAAAAAAAAAAAAAAAACCATGTTGTTTAGACTTACAAATTTGGTACTTTAAATTTTCTTAGAAAATTACCCACTTTAACCAAGTTTTCAAAGTTTGTAGCATAAAGCCATGTAAATACTCTCATAATTCTTTAAATTTCCTCTACAACTTAATATTTTCCTTTAATCATGATTTATTTGGTAAATTTCTTTTGTGGCTACAAAACAACAAATGTAAAAAATATGTATAATATGTACAATCTATGTGCAATAGACTTGTACATATGTACAAATCTATTTTGCACACATTTTGTGGCTACAAAACAGATATGTACATAAATGAGCATTATAATTATATATGTATATATATTTATATATTATACAGGTATATTCTAGCATTATATGTTTCATTCACCTATCAAGAAATACCTTTCATTGTAACTTTGTTTTATAATTTGCCTATTACTATTTTTTAATCTATTAAAAATTTTAAATGATAGGAAAGGAATTCTTTAAAGAATTTTTTAAAGCTATTAAAAACATTAAGTGCTGGGTTCTCAGACATGTTACCAAAAGCATGATCTATTAAAAAATAATAAGTTAAACTTTATTAAAATTTTTAAATCTTGCTTTGCAAATTACCCTGTTAAAATGATTAACAAAAAATAAGACAAGCCATAGACTGAAAGAATTTGCAAATCACATATCTCGCAAAGAATTTGGAAAAGAAATATATTAAGAATTTTATAAACTCAACAGTAAGAAAGTAAACAGTCCAGTAAGAAAATGGGCAAAAGCTTGGACATTTCCCCAAAGAGAATATACAGAAGAAAAATATGCACAGGAAAAGGTGTTCAACCTCACAGGCCATAGTGAAATGCTAAGATGATGATAAGATACCACTACACACCAATTAGAATGACTAAAATTTAAAAATATTGTTCATTCCAGTGCTAGCAAGATGCGAAACAACTGAGTCTCTCATCCACTGCCAGTGAAAATATAAAATGGTACCACTGCTCTGGAAAATTGTTTGACAGTTTCTTGAACATTTATGCATACACTTATCATCTGACCCATCAATCACAGTCCGGGGTATTTATTCTAGAATCTTGAAAATGTATGTTCACACGAAACCTGTCCATGATGTTCATAGCAGCTTTATTTGTAATCACGAAAAATTGGAGCCAACCCAAATGTCCTTTAACAGCTGAATGGACAAACAAGTGGTACATCCATAGAGTAGAATACTTCAATCAGCAATAAAAAGGAATAAACTATTCATGTATGCAACCACCTCAGGATCGATCTCAAAGACACTATATTATACTGGGTTTTTTTTTTTTTTTTTAACTAATCTCAAAGAGTAATATGCTATGCGATTATATATAAGTTACACTCAATTAAATAATATACTACATATGTAATATATACACAATGCTCTCAAAGTAGCAAAGTTATAGTAATGAAGAATAAATCAGTGATTGGTAAGAGGTAACAAGAGAGAGTTTCTTTAAGTGATTGAACAGTTCTGCATCCTAACTCTGTGAGGGTTACTCAAAACATGTGACAAATTTTCATAGAACTATACACAAAAGATTGCATGTAAAAACTGATAAATTCCAAATAAGGTTAGTACCAGATTTTAATAGTACTGCATCAATTTCAATTTCCTATTTTTAACATGTTCTGTGGTTATGTAGATATTGTCTTCTTTTTTCCTAAAAAATCAATCTGATTGCATGGAACTGTACACCCCCCCCCCCCACACACACACACAAATTCACAGAAAATTGGCAAAATTTGAGTAGGCTCTGTGAATTATAACAATGCCAACTTCCTGGATTTCATGTTTTATTATAGTTATGCAAGATGTTCCCATTGGGGAAATGGCTGAAGGGAACATGTAACCTTCCTGTACATTTTTAAAAATCCTCATGAATCTATGACTATTTCAAAATAAACAGTGTAAAAATATTGATCTCATTATTCTGTTGTGAATAATATGACTTAAAGAATACATATTGCAAAGAGCTGGAAATTGTCATTCTCACTCTTACAAGAAAACACTGGAAAAACTGAATATTGATGACTGAGATCCATGAGAAAACTGAGGTTGCAGAATAAACCACCCTGCAGTCTGGATGGGGAAAACAGGCAAGCCCAGAGGGTCCCAGCTGAGATCTGCTTACCTGGCATAAAGCCACTGGAGCCATACACTGGTAAGAACTGTTAAATGTGAATTTTCGTGAATTCCTGAAGGCTGAGTGTAGACAAGCATGGCAGTGAGAAACTATGGAGGCTACAGTGTTTGGCAGCCCCCTACCTCTGTGGGCTTTACTTCCAGGAGCTCCTCCTGGTTCTCACAGTGAAGAGCTCTCGTAGGAAGAAGAAAAATAGTCATTCTGAGATACACTCAGAACCTATTCCATAATGAGGGCCTATGCTCCAGAGTAGAGGACTTTGCCAGAGCATTATCCCATCTGGGAGAAGGGTATTCTTCCACCCCAGGCCCCACTAGTTTTCCTATATTACCTAAAAGAGGAAAAACATATCAACAAGGGACAGAGCTTCTGGAAAATCAGCTGGGGATGTTGGAGCCAGGTAAGGGAATATGGGCTGGGGAAGGGAGAAACTATTCTACTGGAGAAACACTTGTGAAAGTCACAGCCTCTTAAAGACTGATTTAATTATAGTATTATAAAATACTTCCTCTCTGTCACACTTTACTATCACAACAACATGGCTCCAGAGTAACATACTGGTTTACAGCTTAAATAGCAGGCATAGTCTCTCTCTGGAGAGGAGTACTCAGAGAAACCCAAAGTCAACAAGGGGAGACAAAAAACAAGGACACTAGAAGAATTTAGGATCTTTAGTATGTATAGCTAGAGCAAACATTAAACACAGCCCAACCCTTAGCCAGACTAACGTGAAACCTTACACTAAATGCCTACTCACTTCAGTTCCTTATTACCCAATACGTCCTTGATGTCTATCTTTCAACAGAAACCACAAGGTACACCAAACAGGCAATACACAGATCTGGGGGTTGTTTGTCACACAGCATTTTATAGTACCAAGTTGACTAATAAAGAAATCATCTTCTATAATATCATCTAAATTATTCTGTGTCTTGTTTACAGCATGTGGAGAAATTTATGGCATAAGGTTGAAATCCCAGGGCTCCAGTCCCTGAGCTCTGAGTTGGCACTGAGGCCAACAACTGAGTGTATCACAGTTCATGATAAGGCAGGTCCATTTCTGGAAGTCACAGGACTCTTCTGGTGGCGGGTTTGGTTCAAGGATGCCCCAGCGGCCTTGCTGGAACTTAAGACTGCAACATGGTCTAAAAGCTTTCATCCGCTTTCACTCACTCTCACCAGGTCAGATGTGCTTTGTGGTCTGACAGCTCACCCAGCTTTTCCTAGCTCCCTCCTCATTTTTCATTTTTCATTATAGGTGTTTCCCCTAAAAATAAAGTCTTTTGTACTTAATCCTTGCTTGGCATTTGTTTCTCAGAGAACCTGGACAAGCAGTCTCTCATCCCTTCACTGCTTCACTGACACAGACACTGTTCCCTGGTGGGCATTTTTAAATCACATATATTCATAGACAAAAATTGTCTGTATTTTTATATTGATTTTTCTAGGAATCCAGAGATATTCAGGGAACTTCTTCAAATGCACTCTCAGCATTGTTTTTTAATCTCTCAAATTTTAAGCTGGAATGACTTTTTAGAAAGCAACGCCACATCCTTTACCACAAACTGGCATCACAATAAAAAGAAAATGCTTGGTATAAAAGAGTTAGGCTTTCCATTAGATTCTGTATGATAGCTATACACTTCAAGGATCCTTACACAAGACAGGCAAGATGAGCTTTCATTTTTTTTTTTTTAATTTAATTATAAATCTTAAACACACTGTGGTTTTGTGGACACATGGCCCCTGAATTAGCTCATGAAGTGACTGGGTTAATAAGACACAGTTGGATCTTTGCAATTATATAGCTATGACCTTGGTTTTATTTCCCTAAGGTCTGAGGAATTTAGAGGCCAGGAACAGATTTTAAATAGATTAAGTGATGTGTCTGTGTGTGTGTGTGGGGGGGGGGGGGTAATATGTGTGTGTAAGTAGGCCAGGTGTGTATTCTTAACTTTCACTATAGTGTATATGTGTGGTTCAAGAATTGTCTCCTTTATGTATTCAACTGTGAACACTGCACCCCAGCTAAAACCCACAAAGGAGACGGAACCATAATTCCTTGAAGCTAGTAAACACCTACAGAAAATGACTGATAAATGGAAGCCAGTTTCAATTTGAGACTCATTGGGAGGGAGTTTGGCATTCTCAGGGAAACTTAAGATCCTTTCTAGTGGCATACATTCAAAAATACCCTTGAAAAAGCTCCTTGACAGTGGTTTTGGCAATGAATTTTTAGATATGACACCAAAAATACAGGCAACCAAAGCAAAGATAAATACTGGGACTACATCAAATGAAAAATCTTCTGGGGCACCTGGGTGGCACAGTGGGTTAAGGGGCTGATTTCCAAAATAGATAAAGAGCTCAGATAACTCAATAGCAAAATAATAATAATAATAATAATAATAAATAAACCTGATTTTAAAATGGGCCAAAGACCTGAGTGGACATTTTTCTGAAGAAGACACATACATGGCCAAGAGAGGGACACCTGGGTGGATCAGGTGGTTGAGTGTCTGACTTCAGCTTAGGTCATGATCTTATGGTTTGTCAGGTTCTGCACTGGCAGTGCCATGAGGAGCCTGCTTGGGATTCTCTCTCTCTCCCTCTCTCTCTGCCCCTCCCCACTCATGTGCACACACGTGCACACTCTCTCTCTCTCAAAAATGAATGAACGTTTTTTTTAAAAAATGGCCAAAAAGTATATGAAAAAGTGTTCAACATCACTAACCGTCAGAGAAATACCAATCAAATCCACAATGAAATATTACCTCACATCTGTTAGGATACTTATTACTTAAAAAAAAAAAAAAGATAAATTTTGGCCAGGATGTGGAAAAAAGGGAATCCTGCTACAGTGTTAGCAGAAATGTAAATTGGTACAGCCATTATGAAAAACAGTATGGAGTTTCCTCAGAACATTAAAAATGGAACTACCATACGACCCCAGTAATCCCACTTCTGAGTACACATCTAAAGAAACTGAAATCGGGATCTCAAAGAGACACCTGCAGGCCTTTGTTCATTGAAGCATTATTCACAACAGCCAAGATAGGGAAACAACTTAATGTCCATTGATGGATGAATGAATACAGAAAACATGGTATATACATACAACAAAATATTGAGAAAGAAAGGCATTCCGCCATTTGTGACAACATAGACCTAGAAGACATTATGCTAATTGAAATCAGACAGAGAAAGACAAATACTTATGCTCTTACTTACATGTGGCATTGAAACTAGTCAATCCCATAGAAGCAGAAAGGAGAATGGTGATTACCAGGGGCTAATGGGGGAAATGGAAAGAAGTTGGTGAAGTCTCAGTTTTGCAAAATCAATGCGTTCTGAAGATCTAATGTACGGCATGGTGACTATGGATAACAACCCTGTACTGTGTACTTGAAATTTGCTAGGACAGTGATCGAAGTATCCTCACCACCATAAAACATAAAACGAAACCAACCAAACCCAGCTATAATCATGTGAGGTGATAGATACGCTAACTAGCTGAATTGTGGTGGTTATTTCACAATGTATACATATATCAAACCATCAAGTAGTATACTTTAAATATATATAATAAACAAAATATCCTGGAGCCAAAACTTACTTGGGTCAAGATAGAAGTGGGGGGTGGGGGAAGGAAAAAACGTTTCTAAATAAGTAAATTACCCAAAAGTCATTTCAATTTTCTTGGGCAAATGAATCAAAGCAGTTCTGCATGTCAGCACCCAGGCACCCACCTTCCTGAAAATCACCTGGCTGACAAGCCATCGGCCCCTACTGGTTGTTCTCATAAGCACAACTGATCTGCTTTAAGACCTATTAAATCAAGCTTTAGACAATGGGCGATTCATCAGGACTGCTGGAAAGAAAAAAAAAAAGTTCTTTGGAAAATGATAGATCCATTGTTCCTATTATAGAAAGAACCTTAGTTGGAAAAGTAGAAGACATTTTTGAAAAGAAAATATTTGAACTTCCAATATCTTATAATAAGTAGTAAAAGACCCTCATTAAAATGAGTCTTTGCACCAGAACAGAAAAGTTCGAATACAAGCCTTTCTCAGAAAGAGGGGGACTGCCTCTTTAGTCAGAACTCAATTTTGCATTTCCTTGATTTATAGATGGAAAGAATTCCAATTCTCTATTTATTTTGTAATGCCTGGCATGCGAACTTCTAGCTGGCTCAAGTAGTTCTGATGAAATGCAGGACAATGACACCTTGAAAGGTGGTGACAGTGTATCCACTTGAAAAGTAATTGCTCCTGGCTTCACGCACAGTAACTTCAAGATGGAAAATACATTCAGAATAGCAAAATGCCAAGAATGCTTCTAATCCAACTAGAGCCTCTCCCTTATCATTTAAGAAAAGCAGGTGGGATAAAAATAATGCCAAAAAGCATTATTTACCATATCAAAATTTTATTGTTTGTTAAGTTTTCTATACTCTCTCCTCTCTCTCTCTCAAATTTTCAAATGCTTTTCTTTATATATAGGGCTCCCACCCAAAACTATTAACTGCATTCATTTTTCAATAGACTGATTTTCTTTTTAAATGTAATGTCCTGGAGACATTTTGTCTTTTTTATTGTTTTGAATTTAATGTAAATAATTTTTGAATAACTGACAACTGGATTCGTTTTAGTTTTTTAATATTTAAGGCTTGATGCATTCAAAAGAATATATGTAACATGTGTAAAATATGTAGCATAGCACTAACAACCCCTGGAACATCCCTCACTATTATTAATATTGATACATTCACTTGTTTGCTCTTTCTCTACTCTATAACCCTGTCTCCCCTCAACCCCTGAAGTAACTATTATCCTAAATTTTGTTTTTATTGCCTTCTGCTATTTGCATGACTCCTTTGTATCTTGTGTTTAAGAGTTATAAACAATATTTGTTTAGTTTTTATTTTATTAAAAAGGCATCATATTGTATCTAGTTTTTGTGGTCCTAGCTTTTTAAACTCAATATTCTTTCTATTTTTAAATTCATTCATTTGTCACAAGAGCTGGACTTCATTATTTTCACTACAGTCTAATACTCAATTGTGCAAATAAGCTGACTGCTGAACAACACAAGTTTGTACTGCACAGGTCCACTTACATGTAGATATTTTTCAATAAATATAGTATAGTACTGTAAATATATCTTATCTTCCTTATGATTCTTTTAAGTTTATTTACTTATTAAGAGAGAGTGTGTGCAAGCTAGCACGGGAGGGGCAGAGAGAGAGAGAGGCAGAGAGAACCCCAAACAGGCTCCGCAGTGTCAGCATGGAGCCTGATGCCAAGCTCGATCTCAGGAACTGAACTGTGAGATCATGACCTGAGCCAAAATCAAGAGTCGGAGGCTTAACCAACTGAGCCACCCAGGCACCACCACCCTCCCCCACTTATGATTTTTCTTATTAACATTTTCTTTTCTCTAGCTTACTTTATGGTAAGAATACAGTATGTAATATATGTAATATATAAAATATGTGTCAACTGACTTTAAGTTATGGGTAAGGCTTCTAGTAGACAATAGGCTATTAGTAGTTAGGATTTTGGGGAGTCAACCATTATATGCAGATATTTTACTGCATAGGGGTCAATGCCCCTAGCCCCCATGTTGTTTGGGGGGTCACCTGTATCACAACTCATTGTGCTGTCCTTTGATTGATGGACTAGATTTGATCCATGTTGGAAATATCTCCTTCTAGTTTGTCAGGAGTCTTCATTTTTCCTATGTTATCTTTGAGAACTTTGAGTTCTTAATTTGTTTCTGGTCAAATGTATTCATCTGGGTTTTTTTATATCTAGCATTTTTGTCATATTTAAGAAAGGCTTCCTTCTCCAAAGTTACAGATCTGTTCTTCTAAATATTTTAGTTTGACTTTTAAGTCTTCAAACTATTAGGAATACATTTTTGTGGCGGCTATTTTATTAGATGGGAACAAGTTTAAAAGTTTATATTTTCTTGTTTAAAAACATTTTTATCATGGGGTGCCTGGGTGGCTCAGTTGGTTAAACAACTGACTTCAGCTCAGGTCATGATCTCACAGTTCATCAGATTCTGTGCTGACAACTCAGAGCCTGGAGCCTGCTTTGGATTCTGTGTCTCCCTCTCTCTCTGCCCCTCTCCTGTTCATGTTCTGTCTCTCTCTCAAAAACAAATAAACATTAAAAAAAATTTTAACTTTTTTATCATTATAAAGACCCTTTGTACCTCAACCCTGTTTTTTGTCTTAAAGTCTTTTTTTTTAATTATTTTAATTATACTACACTTCTTTGGCTTCATATTTGCCTTGTATATTTTCCCCACATTTTTACATTCAAATTTTCATGCCCTTGTGTTTTGGGTGCATCTTTTACAAAAAGTATGTAGACAGATTTTCTTCTTATTTTTTTAGTAATCTAACCATATTGCAAAAACTGGAAATTATCAATGAAATTTAACCTTCCAGATAGAACTCTCTTTTTATTTCATACAAGTAAAGACCCAGAGGGTGCTTTCATATAAAAATAATAGGCTGGATTCTACCACACAATTGATTATTACTGTAAAGATAAATTAGTAGCTTTAAAAGAACTTAATTTTATCTCCAACCCGATTCTTTTAGAACAATATGTGTGGACACAGCCCTAAATATACACTGTATTTCTTGGATCATCTCAACTCTTATGAAGAAAAATCCTCCAATGAGAAACAAAAATGGCTTCATCAAATGTGACAATAACACATTTAACAATATGTCCCAGTGGAGACTAATATAAGCAGGGCGAGTACCTAATTATTTAATCAGATTTTTTTATTGCATTTAGCAATGTAGTAACGAAACTGCCCAGGTATACCTAAAGAGGACTTTGAAAGATGTTCCTTCTGCCCACGACCCTCACCAGGGAGCATTCCCTCTTGTTAGGAAGATTATTCATTATTCAAACCATTGTTAACAGTTCCCAAGGTCTGGACCAGCTGAGGAAGGTAAGAGATTATCCATAGGGAGACAAAGACGTCATACTTACAGGTTGTAAAAGAAGTCTTCTGGTCTTGGTTGGGCTCATCACATAAGTGGGTGTCACTGGCTTAGCTGGGTTGACCTGGCTCTACTCTACATGTCTTTTATCCTCCAGCAGCCTTGTTCACATAGACATTAGAGACAGCCTCTTTATCACCCTTGTTTATCACACTTTAAAGCCCCTTCTTGTATCACCCTTATTAACAACCCATTGGCCTTTTAAAATGTCCTACAATCTAAATGAGCTTGGAGTCAGACTAGGAAGGCATCATAATGCTATAAAGCAGAGGGTGAAGATATTGGTAGGGGTGAAGTGGGGGGGGGGGGGGGAGGGACATTAATGTAATCAATCTACCACAGAAACTAATTTCTCTCCCTGACTCAGAAACTCAGAAATGGAGGATAGGAGCAAAACAATGAGCCTGTTTCAGAAAGGACTGACAGGGAACCATTGTCCTCAGGGAAAGGCAAGTTTTGGGTGAGACATGACCTCTCTAAAGGACAAGCTTGTCCTTTAGCCTAGGCCCCTCACCAATCTTTGCTTGCTCTTTGAATAGCTGGGGCATATAATTGCATTGAATCAATTTTTACAAGGAGAAGGAAGAAACCACGAAGAAGCAGGATCCTTTGTCTAACACTGAGTTATGGCAGGAAGCAAGATGATAAAGTGACAGTACCCATAAAGGAATGGTATATTTCTTCTCAGGGTTATAGAGAATTTTTGGGAAAAGACAAACCTCTTGTAACTGCTGTTAGGGAAGTGTTGATCCGTGATTTGCATAAGCTGTGGGCATCTCCTTTGAATTGTAGAAAAATTGCAAATTGGGAAGTACAGATACATCAAGCAGGAACAGCTAGATTTCTGAGGCACAACAGCAAAGTAGTAAAGAGCCTTGATTTGGGATAATGAAAAGTATTCATGATTTTCTTATTTTATATTTTAGGACATTCCCTTTATTGTTTCAGTTTCTGTGTGTGTGTGTGTGTGTGTGTGCATGTGTGATAGTCACACTACAAATTTGACATATAATTTTAGTTTATTTGGGTGGATTCCACAGTGTTATATTAATGCATGTTTTTGCATTCCGCTGCTCGAAAACAGGGCAATAAATCTTAGGAGATTCAGACCTAATCTCTCTTGCCATACTGGAATGAAAAGCTAGAATTTCTGCACATATTTTAAGCTGCCTCCTTCCTTAATGCATTGTGTCATGTTCTTAGCAGTTTCTCCCATAGAAGATAGGCTTTCAATGTGCATGTCGGCTTGGGGGAAATCTTGCTCCTATGTATTAACTGCTGACTCCTTTAATCCTGTTAGAATTTAATTTCCCTTGATTGAATGTGGTGTTATCACCAGGTGCTGAGAGGCCCTTTCCTATCAGTACATATAAATCCTGTTAGTCCTCCCCAGACTCCAGATGTTGCAGAGTCTTCTGAGGTCAGACTCTTCTAAAGGAGCACTTACTCTCAGGTTCATCCAATCCAGAGTGTGAAAGTCAAACTTCTGGACACAAATGTCTTGTTTATTTCTGTCTGGCTAAGTTATGGGGCTGAAGCATCGGTGCCTGCAGCCTGTGAGAGTCCCAGGAGTTTTCAATCACTTCTCAATAAATAACAAGTTCAAGGACTTTTAAAAAGCCTTACATTAAATTGTGAGGTGTTCACTGATTAGCAAGATACTGACCCATAAAAATCTCTATGGTTTTCAATTCTTCCAATTTTACTAAACAAAGCATTTCCTTTTTATATGCGTGACCTGCTTTAACTGCTTATCCCAGGAAACTCTTCCCAGCAATTGCTGAGATTTGTAATGAAATCCATTCTCAGTGATCCCAGTGTCTTTGCTTCTCTGTGAGAGATTCTTCCTGCTCCCAGCTTCCTCTTTCTGCATCTCATTTGTTGGCCATTTCCTGCTAATTACCTTCCTCCACCAAACAAAAGAAAGCAGTTCTATTCACAGTCAGTTTTGCTACTTGTTAGCACCTCTAATTATTTTTTTCAAAAGTTTGATTAAGAAGAAATTATTGGATAAAGTGTATTTGAGCATCTGTGGATTTCAGGCATTAATTAAAATAAATCAGCTTTATTACTAACAATCAACTTTGGTAAATTTTAAGGCTTTAACTATTTCACTGACATCAATTTGGCCACCAAATGTGGTCTCAATATTCTGTAGATGCTGTAATTTAACCAATTTAACCGTAATTCAGATAAAATTCTTGTTCTCAGAGGAGTGAGGTTTATTGTCAGATTTTTTCAAGGATCTCAAACTCCAAAACATTCAGGTCAGCTTTATGAAAGAATTGGGCCAGGTGGCAATGTGCTGATCGCAGGTCAGATCTAAAAATGGGGAAACCAGCTTTATTAAACAGCACAGCCATTGTTTCTGTGTAGGAATGCTGGTCCACTGCTGTCAGGATTTCTTTTTCCTTTTCTTTTTCAAGTAGTAATAGTATTTTGGATTTTTCTACAATATCTCATAATTTATAAATGTGAGCTTTCATATTAGCTTTATAAGCAATTAACCCACTACATTTACTACATACTTACCTTTCCAGCGAGATTTACTCTTTATTATACATTCTTATTACTAATTAGCACCCTTTCTTTTCAGCTTAAAAAAGTCCCTTTAACATTTCTTGTAAGGCAGTTTAGTGATGATGAACTCATTTAGCTTTTGTTTATCAGGAAAATTATTTTCTTTTAAATTTTTTATTTTTAGAGAGAGAGAGTGTGTCCATATGTGTGTGAGTTGGGGAGGAACAAAGAGAATCTTAAGCAGAATCTACGCTCAGCATGCAGCCCAATGCTGGCCTCAATCCCCAAACCCTAGGATCCTGACCTGAGCTGAAATCAACTCAATGGATGCTCAATTGAGCCACCCAGGTGCCCCTATCTGGAAAACTCTTTATCTCTTCCTGAATGTGAATGATAATGTTGTGGAGTAGAATGTTCTTGGTTGGAAGCTTTTTTTTTTTTCTTTCAGCACTTTGAATACATCTTGCTACACCCTTCTGACCTGCAAAGTTTCTGCTGAAAAATCTGCTGCTAGTCTTATGGGGGTTCCTTCATACATAACAAATTGTTTTTCTCTTGTTACTTTTTATATTCTCTCCTATCCTCGTCTTTAAGTTTTGACATTTTAATTATAATGTGCCTTGTGGTGGGTCTCTTTAGGGTCCAGTTTTCTTTTTTAATGTTTGTTTATTTTTGAGAGTGAAAGCAGGAGAGCGGGGTAGACACAGAGAGAAAGGAGACAGAGGATCCGAAGCAGGCTCTGCACCTACAGCCCCGACGCAGAGCTCGAACTCACAAACCAGAAGTCCATGACCTGAGCCTAACTCAGATGCTTAACCAACTAAGCCACCCAAGTACCCCTGGGTTTCTCTTATTTGGAACTCTCTGGGCTTCCTGGGTCTGGATGTCTGTTTCCTTGCCCAGGTTAGGGAAGTTTTCAGCTATTATTTCTTCAAATAAGTTTCCTGCTCCTTTCTCTCTCTCATCTCCTTCTGGGAGTTCTATGATGCAGTTAGTCTGTTTGATGCTCTCCTATAAGTCCCTTAAGGTATCCTCACTTTTCATTCTCTTTCTTTGTACTGTGATTGACTGAGTTCCATTACCTTGTCTTGTGGTAGACTGATATCTTTTTTGCTTCATCTAGTCTGCTGTTGATATTAATGCCATGGAAATTAAATACTGGACTCCTAAGTCATTAATAGACAAATTAAAAACAAAGTATTTTGAAATGTATGATAAAGATAAGACAAAAGGCACCTGGGTGGCTCAGTCGGTTAAGCGTCCGACTTTGGCTCAGGTCATGATCTCGCCGTTTGTGAGTTCAAGCCCTGCGTCAGGCTCTGTGCTGATGGCTCAGAGCCTGGAACCTGTTTCAGAGTCTGTGTCTTCCTCTCTCTCTGACCCTCCCCCGTTCATGCTCTGTCTCTCTCTCAAAAATAAATAAATGTTAAAAAAAATTAAAAAAAAATAAGACAAATCAAAACTTGTGGAACATAGCCCAAACTATGAAAAGAGGGAACTTTACAGCCATATATACAGAGAAGAAAAACTGATTATCAATTATGAAGAAATTAAAAAAGAATTCAATGGGGATGCTAATTGGTTAAGCCACTATGGAAAACAGTATGGAGGTTCATCAAAAAATTAAAAATAGAATTACCATATGACCCAGTAATTCCACTACTGGGTATGGGGAACGCTAATTTAAAAAAAAAGATATACATACCCCCATGTTTATTGCACTATTACTTACAATAGCAAAATATGGAAGCAACCCAACTGTCCACCTATAGATGAATGGACAAAAGAAATTGGTGTATATATACAATGGAATATTACTCTGCCATAAAAAGTAATGAATCTTACCATTTGTAACAACATGGATGGATCTAGAGAGTATAATGCTAAGTGAAATAAATCAGACAAAGAAAGACAAATGTCATATGATTTCACTCATATGTGGAATTTAAGAAACAAATGAATAAATAAAGAAAAAAGACAGATAAAAATAAAACAGACTCTTAAATACAGACAATAAAAACCAAACAGACTCTTTGGTGGTCACCAAAGGGGACCTGAGTGGGGGGATGGTGAAATAAAGGGATTAAGAATACACTTATCCTGATGAGCACTGAGTAATGTACAGAATTGTTGAATTATTCATTATGTTGTATACCTGACATGAGTATAACATTGTGTGCTAATTATGCTTCAGTAAAAATAAAACATTTAAAAAATAGAAAATTAAACCTGAAAAAAGAAAAGGAAGTAAAAAGGTTGAGGAAGAAATTAATGAAATTAAAAGTAAATATAATATAGAAGGGCTCAACCAAACCAAAAATTGTGGTTTTTTGAAATAACATGAAATTAATAAACCCCTGGAAAGACAGATCAAGAAATTCAAAAAGAAGCTTAAACCACCAATATACAGAGTGAAGACAATACTATCAGTAAAAAAAAAAAAAAAAAAAAAATAATAATAATAATAATAATAGAAGAATATTGTGAAAAATGTGGCAAAAATATTTGAAAATTTAGATATAGTTGGAATAACAAATCTTACTAAGTCTGTATTAACAAGAAAAAATAGAAAACTCAATGAATCTGATAGTTATTTAAAATCTAAATATGTAATTAAGAACCTTTCCACACCCAAAGAGTAACAAAAACAACAACAAACTTTAGACTCCAGATTACTTGACCCATGAATTCTACCAAATGTTTAAGCAAAAAGCAATCCCAATACACAGATTACTCTAGATAACAGAAAAAGAGGAGAGTCACCTAGCTTCTTTTAAAACAGCCAAAACCTATAAGGACGTTATAAGAATGAAAAGTTATAAGCTTATTTCCCTGGTGAACACTAATGCAATCTAAGAAATGACCAAAGCCCAGCAAAATATACCTACAGTAATAATACATCATGACAAAGTGGAGGTTGGTCCAAGAATGCATGGGTGGTATACATTCACGTCCCATTCAGTATCATTCACCACATGGAGAGAATAAAGGATAAAGCATTTGATGAAACTCAATATTCACAATAAAAACTCAGAGAAGGTAACTTCCCTTGATAAAGAACATGTAAACAAGCTTTTCCTCTGATATTGCGAAGAAGACAAAGATCTGCTATCATACTTCCAGTCATTATTGTACTGGAGGCATAGCCAGTGCAGTAAAGGAAGAATAAAAAAATGACAAGTGAAAAAATATAAAATGAAGGAATAAAATTTTCATGATATGCAGATGAAATAATTGTGCATATAGAGAATCCAAAAATAAAAATATTCGTATTAATGAATAAAAACAAAGGCACTGGATACAAGAAATATTGAAGAATCATCTCAATCCTATATTCTATCAAGAAACAATTAGAGGGGCACCTGAGTGGCTCAGTTGGTTAAATATCTGACTTCGGCTCAGGTCATGATCTCACGGTTCCTGAGTTCAAGCCCCGCCTGGGGCTCTGTGCTGACAGCTTAGAGCCTGGAGCCTACTTTGGATTCTGTGGTCTCCCTCTCTCTCTGCCCCTCCCCCACTTGCGCTCTGTCTCTTTCTCTCTCTCAAAAATAAATAAACATTAAAAAAAAAAGAAACAATTAGAAAATGCTCTCTTTAAAATTGATATCTTTTGGGGCGCCTGGGTGGCGCAGTCGGTTAAGCGTCCGACTTCAGCCAGGTCACGATCTCGCGGTCCGTGAGTTCGAGCCCCGCGTCAGGCTCTGGGCTGATGGCTCAGAGCCTGGAGCCTGTTTCCGATTCTGTGTCCCCCTCTCTCTCTGCCCCTCCCCCGTTCATGCTCTGTCTCTCTCTGTCCCAAAAATAAATAAACGTTGAAAAAAAAAATAAAAAATAAAAAAAAAAATAAAATTGATATCTTTTACTTAGACACTGAATTTCCTGCATAACTCCTGCTAGATTAGCTTCCTCTCTATGTTGGAGGAAATCTTAAGATTGATGCTGTGAATGCTGTTCACACTCCTTGGTATATTTAAGGTTTTATTCAAGTAACATATACTTTATGTTCTTGCTATTCAAAAGTACAGATGTTTTTACCAAAGTGCTAATAAATGCTGAAATTTAATCAGTTAAAACAAGGATACCATTTATAATAGCATAACAAAAGTCAAACATCTATTAAAAAATCTAATGAAGAATTTGAAACCTCTACAGAGAAAAAAATCTAAAGAAAATCCTGTAAAAATCGATTTACTATTTTCCTATATCGAAAGACTCAACATGTTTAAGATGTTAATAATGCTCAAATTAATCTATAGGTCCAATGAAACCCCTTTAAAAACTGCCACCTTTTTAGTGGAAATTAACAAGCTAATACTAAAATTTATATGTGAATAGGGCCAAGTAATAGGGAAAAGAAACACTACCAATCTGGAAGATCAAACTCCCAGGTATGATGACTTAAACTACCTTTTTTCAAGATAAAACCTCAGTAAATAAATCAGAGTAGGATTGTCTGAAGGACAGATAAACAGATCAATGGAACAGAATATAGAGTCCAAAAACAGATCCAAGCATGACAGTTGATTTATGACAGAAGTGATACTACAGAGTGATAGCTAAAGGCTGTTTTTTCAATTAGTGGTTCTGGGTCAAATGTATATCCATATATAAAAATAAACTTGCCCATATTATCATCTACAGAAAATCAATTTCAGGCTGAGCACAATGGTAAGACAAAATATAAATGGTTAACAAGAAGCTTCTGGGACATAATATAGGAAAACACTTTCATGTGACTGGTATAAGAAAAAGTTACTTAAGCAAAAAGCACTACCCATAAAGAAATAGATAGATAAATAACACTTGATTATCACTAACTACCAAGAAATACATGGGCAAAATGAGAATTAATTAACTAATTCTGTTCATCTGTTCATCACAACACACAATTAAGGGAATGAAGAAGCAAGCCAGAGAATGGGTAAAGATATCTGTAGAATACATAACTTGTAAACACAAAGGATTTGTATTTAGAGAATATAAACATTCTTGCAAACCAATATTAAAGAAAAAAAAGGGGCAAATAGTCCGATGGAAAAATGGGGAAAGTTCCTGCATGAATATTTTTCAAAAAGAGACCATCCAAAGGGCCATTAAACATGTTAAAATGCACACGACTGCATTAATTATTGTGGAAATATAAATTAAAACCATATTGAGATACATATTATTACATACCCACCAGATTTGCAACAATCATCCAGAATGACAATATCAACAGTTGGTATATGTATGGAGTAATCAGATCTCTCACACATTGCTGGTGGAAATATAAAATGGTACAACCACTGTGGAAACCTTTCTGGCAGGTTCTCATAAAACCAAACATTTATTTACTGTATCACCTAGCAATCATACTCCTAGAACTCAATAGAAATGCAGATATATGTGCAACAAGGATATATAAAAAAGTGATTATAGTAACAGTATTTGTAATATCCATAAATTCGAAGCAAGCCGAATGCCTATCAGTGGTATTAAAATGAATAAATAATTTGAGTTGTATCCACACAAATAATCACTGCCTATCAATGAAAATGAATGAACTTTCATTACTTTGAACGACCCGAACAAAAGAAACCACTCATGAAAGAGAACATGCTATAGTATCCCTTTACATAAAGGTTGAAACATTATTAGAAGATATCCCTTTAGGAGAGACTAAGGACATAGTTACTGTAAGGGTCACAAAAGTAGCTTATGGGATAGAATACAGAATTGCTTTACTTTTCTGGCCTGGGTATATTCACTTTGTGGTAATTCATCAAATTAGACATATATGATTTGTTCACATTCCTCAATGTATGGTGTACTTCAAAAATTATTCAAAAATGTAAATTGGTGTCCAATGTTTATAGCAGCACTATCAACAACAGCCAAAGTATGGAAAGAGCCCAAATGTCCATCAACAGATGAATGGATAAAGAAGATGTGGTATATATATACAATGGAGTATTACTCAGCAATCAAAAAGAATGAAATCTTGCCATTTCCAACTACATGGATGGAACTGGAGGGTATTATGCTAAGCAAAATTAGCCAAAGAAACACAAATATCATATGACTTGACTCATGACCATAAGGGAACAGATGATCATAAGGGAAGGGAAGCAAAAATAATATAAAAACAGAGAGGGGGACAAAGTATAAAAGACTGTGAAATATAGAGAACAGAGGGTTGCTGGAAGGGTTGTGGGAGGGGGAATGGTCTAAATGGGTAAGAGACATTAAGGAATCTACTCCTGAAATCATTGTTGCACCACATGCTCACTAACTTGGATGTAAATCAACAATAAATAATTTTTTAATGTAAATTGGTGCAACCATAGTGAAAACCAGTATGAAACTTCCTCAAAAAATTAAAAATAGAAATACTATATGATCCAGTAATTCCACTATTGGGTATTTACCCATAGAAAATGAAAACACTAATTCAGAAAGAGGTTTGTACCCCTATGTTTATTTCAGCATTATTTACAATAGCCAAGATATTGAAGCAACTCAAATGTTGATCGACTGGTGAATGGATAAAGAAGATGTGATATAGATACAGATATAGATATACATATAGATATTTATATATCAATTATAAACAATGAAATATTTATATAATATGTACTATATATGTGTATATATACATACTGTGGCACACGTTGACTTGGACACCTTTTGAAGTAAGTACCAGTTCTAGGATTCTCATACTTTTAACTCAGCAATACAGATTTATAATATGCAATGTGCTTTCAAATTTCCCCCTATCTACAATATAAATAGTGACCATGAGGGGCGCCTGGGTGGCTCAATCGGTTAAGCAACTGACTTTGGCTCAGGTTATGATCTCACAGTCTGTGAGTTCGAGCCCTGTGTCAGGCTCTGTGCTGACAGCTCAGAGCCTGGAGCCTGTTTCGGATTCTGTGTCTCCCTCTCTCTCTGCCACTCCCCTGTTTGCACTCTGTCTCTCTCTGTCAAAAATGAATAAACGTTCAAAAAACATTTAATAAATAGTGACCATGAGATCAGTGACTGAGATTTCCTAACTGCTGGTGACATTTTGGAGATGGAAAATATTGACCTATCCTACCACCAACTTGCATCACTGTTTCTTCCAATATGACATAAAAACCCAAAAAATCACAGGATGGCAACATTTGAACAAAGGACCCCAATGTCTTGTGCTTCACATCCACTGTCTGTCCATTTCTACCTGTTACATTTAATCTGTTTATAAACTCCACACCTAGAAGAAGCCAATACATCTTGCCAAATTATTCACCAGGGTCAATTCTGCATTTACAATTCTTTTCATCTTAAAAATTACAAAAGGAGTTTGGCTTCTTTTTGTTTCAATTTTTCCTATAGCATCACCGTTCAATGTTTGCATTTGACAACCTGCAGGAGGTTTGGATTAACAGCCAGCATGATGCGTCCATGCTCTGTAAGACTACTGCTCTCAATTGTGAAATCATATATATGGTAAACCCTTGGTTTGCAAGCACAATTTGCTCCAGAAACATGCTTGTAATCCAAAGCACTTATATATCAAAGTGAATTTCAAGAACTGTTGGCTCAGTTGTTGATCATGTGACATTTGGCATCACATACAATTCATATTGCAAGACCTCACTTGTTTATCAAGTTAAAATTTATTAGAAATATTTGTCTTGCAGGACAAGTTATTCACAATCCAAGGTTATACACACACACACATACACACAAAGTAAGTAGAATGTGTATAGTTGATATGGTGACACATAACAAAATCCCATAAACACAAAATTAAGCTAAATTATTTCAAATCATAAGCATCCACTCTCTGGTAATAGTATGGATACTTTGATGTATTCAGTGTACCTTAGTTGAAGTGAACCAGAGGAAAAATTTCCCTTGTATAGGAAATTACCACTCTATCCCCAAATAGCAATATTTCTTATGCTTACTTTATAGACCATAACTCAGTGGCCTATGACTAGTGCCAAGAGGATTTCACAACCTGAGCCCACCGGTCCACTGGGACGTTGTCAGGAAGTGATGACACTCTACTTCCACCTCAAAATGCCTCTTAGCTGGTTTGTGGAGTTATTCCCTGACACTGCCTCATGGGCACTCAAAGCCTTCATGTTACTGTACCCTTCCTTTATCATTTAGCCATCCAGTGGCTTTCCCTTTTCCCAGGACTTCTCTTAGGGTAACCCCATGCTCTAATATCAGCCACCTCTGATGGCTGAGTTGCATCAGGATGGAAGTCTGAAACAGTGCCATCACTATCTCTCTGTCCCATGTGTGGGCACAAGCCCGATCCTGATTCCTTGAACACACCAGAGGCCAGGCTGTAACTTTTTTTTTTTATTAAGAGAGAGACAGAGCATAAGTGGGGGAGGGGCAGGGAAAGAGGGAAACACAGAATCTGAAGCAGGCTCCAGGCTCTGAGCTGTCAGCACGAAGCCTGACACAGGGCTTGAACCCATGAACCGCGAGACCATGACCTGAACCGAAGTCGAAGTCGGATACTTCACCGACTGAGCCACCCAGGCGCCCCCAGGCTGTAACTTTTAAGAAGGTGTCCTGGAAGTTTGAATGGAGGAGGAGTATGATCACAGACTATTTGGCAACAAAACACAAGCCCAGCTCCATCTAAAATAAAATCTCAACTCGGCCAGCCACTGGCTTATTAAAGCCTACACTTACCAGGTCCATTTCAGGCTTCTCTAGGCTCTGGAGTCAGAGCTAAACAAATTTTGATTTTCAGAGAAGGAAGATTCTTATATACTCTTCCTTAAAATCTGTGTAATGGGCTGAAAGACATACCAAAAAAGATATGTCTATACCTTAACTCCCCAAAACCTGTGATTATGTGGCAGAAGGTATGATTATCCTATGGATCTTGAGAGTAGGAGCTTATCCCACATTATCTGGATGGACCCTAATGTAATTGCATATATCCTTATAAGAGAAGCAGAAGGAGTTCTGAGGCAGGTATACAGAGGAGTTTACACACAAAAGGAGGCAATGTGACCCCAGAGGCAGAGATTAGAGTGATACAGCCTTAAACCAAGGCATGCCAACACCACCTGAAGCTGGAAGAGGCAATAAATGGAATCTCCCTAAAACCTTTGGAGGATCTGAGATGGCTCTGGCAAAACTTCCATCTCATACTTTTGGCTTCTAGAACTGTGAGAATACATTTCTGTTGTGTTAAGCTACCAAGGTTATGGTAATTTATTACAGTAGTCCTCAGAAATGAGTACAATCTACCTCTCCAAATTTTTATTCTTTCCTCCAGATTAACCCCTTTTGTTTCAGAAGCAGAACCCAACACACTCTGGATAAGGGACTGGGCTCTTCTTGTGAACTGAGATTATTTCATTGGGCCCTGAATTGGTATGGCTATGGCCCAGGTCATCAGAGTGTTTCAAAATAGTAAAAACTTGGGCATTGTTTCCTTTATTTGGAAAACAATAAAATCAGGTTTGTGTAGGTAGTGATCAGTGTTTCTTGGCCTCAACCATCTGTAAGAACCATGCACCGGGCCACCAGCATTTTGTTGATGCTTACTGTACCTAGTACCTGCAGAGAAACTAAAAGCCAACTTCTGCAAAAGGGAAGAAGACCTGGGGAGCTTTCTAGAACTCTGTCTGCCCTTCCATCCTTCCAAGAGCCAGGGGTTAGTATTGTTTTAAGTGAAATTCGCCTCTCATCCCATTCTTTTCATGATTCCAACATCACTAGAGCTGTCCCAACCTTTAACTCAGAGGAAGAAAACATCAGAGATATGAATGTTATGCAAAACAAAATGATCGACTTGCATGCAGAAAAGAAGAAATTTACAGAAAGCAAAAACAAAGGCCCATGCATAATCTACTCATGAATCTATGACTAAAAAAGAGTTTGATCTTAGTTCTTACAGAACTAAGTGGAAAGATAGAGGTGAAGGCTTTAGTGGGTGATTGATTGCCAAGATAATTGACTAAAAAAATATCAGTTCCCTTCAGAAGAAACCCAACTTCAGTGTCTCTGATAAGAAGCTCGGAAAGGAGCTTACCTGTGCTTTATTTTCTCAAGTCTTGGTGTCACAATCTTATCTGTTGCCACTTTATTGCACATTCCCTGGTATTAGCACTTAGAATTTCTATACTCACCCCACTGTTGGTCTAAGGTTTTATAGTTGGCAAATCTGAACTGGAAATTCCATGTTGTACTGGAAAGGGGTTGGGTGAGTCAGATCTGAGTTCAAGTTTAGATTTAGCCACTTTGTAGACATGAGGGCTTACGAAAGTTACCGGTTATTTACCTTCTCTAATATACATTTGCTCAACTGGCTAAGACAGGAAACACATTTATATTACAGAACTTCTCTAAGAAATAAATACAAGGATATTTGTGAGGCTGCTTTCCCCCTACAGGTGCCTACATCCTGGTATGAGCATAATACACTACATTTTGCTGTGTACACAAAATAAGAATTATAGAGGGTGGTAATTATGGGTGATGCTTCTTGTAGAACTGGGGTTAGCATACTTTTCAACAAAGGACCATATAGTGACTATTTTAAGCTTTGAGGCCATGTGGTCTCTGCCTGACCATTCAACATGGTTCTTGTAATGTGAAAGCGGCCAAAGGCAATAATAAATAAATGGAATGTGGCCATGCTATTATAAAACTTAGTTAAAAAAAATAATGATATCTCAGTCTATTTAGGTGCTATAACAAAATGTCACAGACTGAGTAGCTTATAAACAAGCTAAATAAATAAACATTTATTCCTCACATGTATTTATTTATGGAGGTTGGAAGTCCGAGATCAAAGTGCCCTTATGGTTGCATTCTGGTGAAGGCTTTCTTCTTAGTTCATATTGGGCAACTCTTGCTGTGTCTTCACGTGGTGGGATAAAGGACTTCCCTAGATCCCCTTTTATAAGAGTATGAACACCATTCAAGAGGGCTCTGCTCTTATGACCTAATCGCTTCACAAAGGCCCCACCCTCTTAATACCATTACCTCTGGGATTTAGGATTTAACTTATGAATTTTGGGAGGATACAAACAAGTGGCATCCCAGACTTGCTGTGGGGCATAGTTTGCTGGCCCTAGCTATAGAGCCTCTCTGATCATCATTGGAAAACCTAACTGTCCCATATGATGTCAACCTCAAACATTAAGCAAGAATTCCTGAATCCAAAATCCCACCTAATGATTCCTTATCAGAATGAATGTACTCATAACTTAGCTGGTAGTACTTACTGGTACTACCTAAAGATAAAAGTTAGACTTTTACCATTTAATACATAATTAATTCTCCCATTTGTTACTAAAACCGTATTTTTCAACTTTTGTTTTTTTAAAGTTTATTTGTTTATTTTGAGAGAGAGGAAGCACACGAAAAGGAAAGGGGCAGAGAGACAGAGAGAGAGAGAGAGAGAATCCCAAGCAGGCTCTGTACTGTCAGCATGGACCCTGATGTGGGGCTAGAAGTCATAAACCGTGAGACCATGACTTGGGCCAAAGTCGACCACTTAACTGACTTAGTCACCCAGGTGTCCCAATATTTTTCAACTTTTAAAGAACTTCGCTTGATTTTAGTATTCTCATTAATTACAAACATAATTAATTTGATATTATCTTTCTAAATGATAGCCTTTTTAAAAATGTAAAATGATAGGCACCTTGTGAATATTCAAATACCTTTCCAGGATCAACACACTCTATATTCCTGAATTCACCACCCTTTTAAAAATCATTTTTTGGGTTCCTTGATGGCTCAGTCAGTTAAGCATCTGACTTTGGCTCAGGTCATGATCTCATGGTCCATGGGTTCGAGCCCCATATCAGGCTCTGTGATGACAGCTCAAGAGCCTGGAGCCTGCTTCGGATTCTGTGTCTGCCGCGGTCTCTCTCTCTCTCTCTCTCTCTCTCTCTCTCTCTCTCTCTCTCTCTCTCTCTCTC
>NW_024412427.1:24643702-24685837 GCF_014898765.1 Herpailurus yagouaroundi | reverse complement strand
CTCTCTCTCTCTCTCTCTCTCTCTCTCTCTCTCTCTCTCTCTCTCTCCCTCCCTCCCTCAAAAATAAATAAAAATTAAAAAAAAAATTTAGGGGTGCTTGGGTGGCTCAGTTGGTTGTGTGTCCAAGTTCAGCTCAGGTCATCTCAAGGCTTGTGAGTTTAAGCCCCATGTCAAGCTCTGTGCTGACAGCTCAAATCCTAGAGCCTGCTTCAGATTCTGTGAATCCCCTCTCTCTGCCTCTCCCCACTTGAGTTCTGTCTCTCTCTTTCAAAAATAAACATTAAAAAAATTTTTAATTTTTAAATATTTTTGTAGAAATGACAGGGATATAGTAAAATCAATGAATCTTAAATCTCAATTAAATTGTACATATGCATACACCTTTATAACTCCCCAGAACAAAATCTAGAGTATTTCCAGCTCTCCAGAAGTCTCCTTGTATCCCTCTACATAAGTATAGCCTGAAGGGTAACATCATTCTTTTACAGATTTTTAAAGCTCCAAGTAACCCAGACTACCAAACTCTCTCCCTTTTATTTTCTAAAAGGACTAAATTGATCAGACCTAGTTTTCTCTCATTTTGTCTTACCTCCAAATGTTCTGTGCAATGAAACATTTGATAAACTAACCTCTTCTGCAGAAAACCCACCAGCTTACCAGGTGTGCAAACAAGAATCACTCTCTATGGCTGCCAGGGTCATTTTCCTTGGAAAGACTTCTCATGTTTGGAAGACATGTTGGCAGAACTCCAGTTCACAATCCAGCACATGTCATCAGCCCAGCAATTTCACATTTTTTTGCCAAAAGTTCCCCAATTTTGCCCTTGAACTGCTGCAACTTCTTAACAGATATGTTACTGAGCAATTTGTGCAAATTAAATTTCGTTATCTTCTTAAAATGCAGTATTTTAACAAGCCCTGAATGTAAATTTTTTAAAAGGAGACTGCAGTTGGAAGGCAAGAATTTAATGGCAAATCTTTATGAAAAATGAGGAAATTTTAAAGTTACTCTTTAACTATCAATATCCTCATATATCCAATTTATTTTTAAGCAAGCTGCACCTATAGTGTGGATGGTAATAAATCATGTTCAGAATCCCAACACATCCCTTTAAAAGGCCAGGAGTGTGTGTTGGGAGAAGCACTTGAAATCTTACTCAAGGTGGTGAAATTTAACCACTCTATTAAATATTGAGAATTTAACCAAAAGAGTTAATGTGGCTAATTACCTGGGCAGACAAAAACTGGCCCGTCTAAAAGTAAATTAAAACTAAATGGTCTGAACTCCCATTTCTGACCAAAATGGAGTATGGGGATCAGATTTATGCTACCACCTGAAACAACCAGAAAACAGATAAGATATACAAAACTTACTTCAAGAAATTGAGTATAAAGGACAGTGAACCCAAAGAGACAGGAAACAAACAAGGTCAGCCCTATGATTGTCTCAGCTAACTGCCTGGAGAGTTTTCAGTCCATGGCACATATCTCTCTTGAGAACACAGGATGAGACCAGCAGATTCTCTGAGTTGAAAAGACAGAGATGAGAGTCTTAGAGACCAATGCAATTAAAGTCCACTGAACAGATAATCAGAGAAGGCAGAACTGAATACAGAGGGAGCCCAAGATAGAGGCAGAAGGTTCCACTTGAGTTTTTAGTTGAGTACTGATCAGTACATATGTGTGAAGAAACACCTAGAGATGAAAGCTACAATGTCTGAGAAGAAAATAACACTGGATGGGATTAACAGCAGATTAGATATGAAGAAAAAAATAGTAAACTTGGACACAGCAAAAGAAGTGATGCAAAATGAAATAGAAATAAAAAGAGAATAATGAGGACACCTGGGTCGCTCAGTTGGTTAAGCATCCAACTCTTGATCTTGGCTCAGGTCATGATCTCACAGTTTGTGAGTACAAGCCCCGCATCAGCCTCTGTACTGACAGTGCAGAGGCTGCTTGGGCTTCTGTCTCTCCTTCTGTCTCTCTGGCCCTCCCCTGCTCACTCTCACTCTTTCAAATAAATAAACTTAAAAAAAAGAACAACGACAGTAAAGCAGAACATCAGTGAGCTGTGCAACATCTTCAAATGGCCTCGTGTATGTGTGAGGCAAATGACCAGGAAAAGGAGATAAGGGGATACAGAAAAAAAAAAAATATTCAAATGGTAAAGCTGAAAGTCTCCTAAGTTTGATGAAAAATGGCAGATCTGAGCAGCTCAAAGAACCCAACCCCAACAAACAAAAGGTAGATGACATCACAGTATATTATAATCAAATTACTCAAAATCACTGAGAAAGAGAAAATGTTAAAGGCATGAGAAAAAAAAAAAAAAGAAAAGATATATACAGAGGGACAAAGATAAGGATGATGTAAATGTACAAAAAAGATAGCACAGCCTGACCAAGTAAGGTTTGCTCAGGAATACAAGGTTGGTTTAACACTGAAAAGTCAATGTATGTCACTATATTAGAAAACTAAAAAAAACCATATGATCATCTTAATAGGTGCAGAGGAAAACATTTGACAAAATCCAACATCTGTCCCACTAAAAACTCCCAATGTAGCAGGAATAGAAGGGGATGTCCTTAACCTAATAAAAGGCATTTATCCAAAACCTACAGCTAATGTCATACTTCGTATTTAAAGACTAAATTCTTTCCACTTAGATATGAAAAAAGGCAAGGACATGTACTCTCATCATTTCTATTCAATGTTGCATTTAGAAAATCTGATGAAATCTTTTAAAAATCTACTAAAACTAATAAGTAAGTTTACAAAAACTTTAGAATACCAAATCCATGTCTGAAAAGGAAGATTAGAAAGGAGGAATTACCAAGAGACATGGCAAAACTTTTGGAAGTGAAGAAGGTGTTCATTATCTTGATGCTGGTGCTGGATTCATGGATTTATACATTTGTCAAAACATTGAATTTCAGTATATGCAATTTATCGTATGTCAATCATACCACAATAAAGTTGTTTTAAAAAAAAATTATGTTCCCTTGAGATATTTTCCATCTTCTTTGGGAATTTTGTCTTCAGACTCACTGCCAAACAACATCTATATGAAACAAGAGGTTATACTCTGAATATAGAAACAGTATATTCAATATTTTATAATTCAGAGAAACACCAAGGCTAATTCATTTTGTTTTAATTTTTTTAACGTTTATTTATTTTTGAAAGAGAGAGAGACACAGAGTACAAGCAGGGGAGGGTCAGGGAGAGGGAAATACAGAATCCAAAGCAGGATCCAGGCTCTGAGCTGTTAGCACAGAGCAAAATGCGAACTTGTAAACCATGAGATCATGACCTGAGCCGAAGTCAGATGTTCAACCAACTGAACCATCCAAGTGCCCCTTTTTAAGGGTAATTTTCTATGAGGAAAATAATCGCTTATCCATAGTAGATAAGGAAGTCCTACTCTCTTATTGTGATTGCTCACAAATGTGTTTGTCTAAGAGAATCCGTAAAGATTCACCCAATTTCACCAGTGTACTATGTTTTCTAAATGTTCTTGTCACTACATTCAACTGCAGATTACACGGATTACACGGACTTCTACTGTGTTGCTCGAGTCTGGACTAGACCAACCTATTTCATGAGGCCCTAAATAATAATATGAATAAACCACTACTCAATAGAAAATACAGATTCAAAGCACCAAAGAATTATAAGTTTCAACTTCTCTAAACATCTCAGAATCCTACAGAGGTATTTCTGGGCTTCCCAATTCCCTCCTTCAAATGTTCCTTTATGAATATTTTCAAGTCCTTTTATAATGGTTTTTAAAAACCACATCTAGGGGCGCCTGGGTGGTGCAGTCGGTTAAGCATCCGACTTCAGCCAGGTCACGATCTCGCGGTCCGTGAGTTCGAGCCCCGCGTCAGGCTCTGGGCTGATGGCTCGGAGCCTGGAGCCTGTTTCCAATTCTGTGTCTCCCTCTCTCTCTGCCCCTCCCCCGTTCATGCTCTGTCTCTCTCTGTCTCAAAAATAAATAAAACGTTGAAAAAAAAAATTTTAAAAACCACATCTATTAAAATAGGCTGAATATACTGAGGATTACAAATGTTTTAATTTATGCTTGTGGGCAACTCATTTTTGTGCAATTCTCTAAATAAAAGCCCTCCTGCTGCCTCAGTTTAATTAAAGTGTGTCCTGAGTTTGCAGAGGCTCCCCGTGTACTTGAACTTGGTGTAAATGTGTTGTGGAAATGAAAGGTTGCTGTTCCGCACTGACCTTTTGTGACTTCAGGCCTGTGCACGTCCATCTACTTAAAAATGTACAAGTAAGTTCAAACCTACAGAACAAGGACACTGTGCTCTATTAAATACTAGTGAGACCCAGGCAAATCAGTTTAGCATACCCTCCTGTTGTGAAATCCCAGCTGGCTGTGCAACAAGAGAATGTATAATATGCTTCATCAGGGTAAAATACATTACGCAAAATTTTATATTCATTATATTTTAATGTGGTTCTTATCTATTTTATTTTTAATACTTTTTACTGTTCAGGTCAAATGATGGTTATTTAAGTGAGAAATGGATTGCTGATTGTAAACAGACTATTTGAATGAAAATCTGATGATGCAAATGACAAGATCAAAAATGCTTAAGATGAAACTTGGAACAAATCATGTTCTGTTAGCACCAGGTGGATTCTTAAGCTGATGTGAATCACACTGAAAACAGTATGTGAAAACAAACAGGTGCAAAAAAAGCGTTCTCATAGTCACTTGTAAATAAAAAATAATAAAACCATAGTATAGGTAGTATGAATTTATTCCTAAACATTGCAGGGAAGGAACCATTATTTTTTCATTTTTCTAAACTAAATTTCATCTGACTCCAAGCCATGCATAGTGAAATCTGCCATTTTCCCTATTGCTTCTTTGGCCACATTCTGTTGCCCTAAATGCTGATATCTCTTGAGGTCCGGGCACTCATACTAAGAAGTTGAGCTGTGTCCCAGCTCATCTGCATATGGCCTTGACCAAAGGGGACTCCTAGATTCTGCTCCCAGAACCTGAAGCTTCCTGATAATGGCGCAGACATGTTCTTGGCAGAACCAGAGATCCCGCCACCTCACAGAGCACTGAATGGCAGCGGGAAGCAAGTTCCCATCATGATGCCAGCCACATCCTTCCCCCTCCTACAGTTTCTCTTCTCCTAATAACAGTCTACTCTAGAACCCACTTAGAAAGAGCCAAACTTTCAAAGACAACTGCTAGTTCTCCCTTGGGGCCAGAGAAACAGACAGCACCACACAAAGTCTTCCTAGCTGCTACCAGGGCCCAAGTCTCCCATGTTCCGTGTGACGCTTGGGTTTGCTGAGAGAGTCTGGAGGGGCTGCAGTGACCAGAATGGGAGGAGAGACTACCTTTCATTCTTTTTCAGATGCCTATGGGAGAAAGCCAGACGATTTTTCCATCTTCCATGTCATTCTCGGATGATAGTTATTTGTTATCAGGGCTCACCTTTAGAATTTTTGCAAAATAACCCTATAGCCATTCCTATCCAGTAAAAATGGAATTTTTAAGCAAAATCGTCTCAGCCTAAAAATAATTATTTAACCTTTACTTACCATAAATCAAACCACTAACCCTTGTCAGAAATTGTATGAAAAAAGACAATAAAATGGTCTTCATTCAATGTAAATGACTGCTTTTCCATTTTTCTACATTTTCATGCATTTAAAAATTGTGTATATCTATTTTTGTAAGTTTTTTTTAAATATATTAATTCTTGAGAGAGAGAGAAAGTGAGCCAGTGCATGAGCAGGGGAGGGGCAGAGAGAGAGAGGGAGAGACAGAATCCCAAGCAGGCTCCACTTTCAGTGCAGACCCTGACACAGGGCTCAACTCAAGAACCATGAGGTCATGACCTGAGCTAAAATCAAGTTGGACACTTAACCAACTACCCCATATTTTTTAGATATATGAAAAAATAGAAAAATTGAAAGGCAGTAACTTACATAGAATGATATAGATAGATAGATAGATAGATAGATAGATAGATAGATAGATAGCTGTGTACATATGTATGTAATTTTCTTTCCTCTTTAGGAAATACAAGTGTTAAAACCAGCATTTTCTTCATAAAGTGTACCTTTTACAATTGGAACACTATCTCTTTCTGTCCTCTTTCACCCCTTTTTTAAATTTAAAAAATTTTTTAAATCTTCTAGTTATGTTTCTGCCCTCATTTTTATAGCCTGTGAATAACGTCATATTCTGTAAATGAATTTAATCATTTCTGTTTTTCATAAGAGAATTCAGCCTGTTCTCATTTAAAATAACAATTAAGCATTGATTTTATTCTGTTCACCTTTCTTTACGTTTTCCTTTTTTCTTTTAACTTCACTTTCTCAACTTGCAACCTTTGTTTCTTTGGACATTGAAGTGTACTTTCTACTTCCCACAGTGATTATCTTCAAAATGCCAGCAGTCATTAACAAACACACATTTCTCTATTATAGGAAAGCAACTTACCACTTATTTCCCTTCCCAAAAAATTCTCTTCTTGCCATTCCAATAAAATGAGAGCTTCAGACATTTTATTTTTTAAAACCTATTTTAGATGGAATATTTCACATATAGGAAAACACATAGCTCTTTGGTGTACAGTTGCAGGAATTTTACATATGTATGTGGTCTGGAAACCACCACCAGGTCAAGATATTTCCATATTTCAGCAGCCCTGAAAGTTCCTTCAGGCCCCTTCTTAATCAATACCCACCCTATATCTACCAATGCAGTCACTGTCCTGATGATTCTTGAGCTTTTAATAAAAGCAATCCTATACTGTGTTCCTTTGTGCCTGGCTTCTTTTATTCAGCATTATGATTTTGAGATTCATAAAAACATCTGTCAGGAAATCACTCTTTTTATTATTGAGCATATTTCATTATATGAATAAACCACAATTCATTTATCCTTCTCCCACTGATGGACATTTGGGTTGTTTCCAGTTTGAAGTTATTATTAATCACACTGTCACGAACATTCACATATGTGGTTTAGGTAGACACATGCCCTCATTTTTCTTAGGCACCTATCTAGGTGTGGGATTGCTGGGTAATAGTGCATATTTAACTTTATTAAAAACTGCCAAATACTATAGTTAATAATACTGTATGCTTATTTGAAAGTACCCAGGAGAGTATATCCTGAAAGTTCTCATTGTGAGAAAAAAAAAAAAAATGGTAACTATGTATGGTGTGGACTTACTGTGCTCATCAGTTTTCAATATATACAAATATTAATGCATTACGCTGTATACCTGAAACTAATATATGCTATGTCAATTATACCTCAATTTAAAAAAATCTGCCAAGGGGTACCTGGATGCTTCAGTGGGTTAAGCATCAGACTCTTGTTTTCCACTCAGCTCATGAGCTCATGGTCATGAGATCCAGTCCCACCAGCTTGGGATTCTCTCTCTCCCTCTCCCTCTGCCCCTCACCTGCTCACAAACGCTCTCTCTCTCTTAAAAACAACAACACACCTGCCAAAAGATTTTTCCAAAGTGGTTTTACCAATTTTCATGCTGATTAGTAATATATGAGAATTTCCATAATTCTTAATCTATTCCAACACTTGCTATTGGTGGTCTCTTTAATTTAGGGCATCCCCATAAGTTTATAGTGACATCTCACTGTGTTTTAATTTGAATTTTCCTGACACTAGTGATGATGAACACCGTATGTTCTTTTATGACACACATTCAACTCTTTTGTCATTTTTAAAAAATAGTGTTTCTGTCTTACTGGGACTTTATGAGGATAAAATATTCATAGTATGTATATCTCTAAGAATGAGTAAAGAGGATACAAAAGAAACTCATTTAAAATCAGTAATAAAATGATTCCATGCAAAATAAAAGGGAAAATTTTTAACATGCAATTTATAATAGAAATCTGAATAACCCATAAACATGAAAAGATGTTCCAACTTATTGAAAAGTTAGAAAATGCAAATTAAAACATTCATGAACCATCAGGAACTTTAATCAATTGGGCAAAAACCAAAAGTGTGAGAGAACTGAGGGTTAGTTAGGATAGTGAAAATTGGGAACCTTTATAAATTATAAATTGGAACCAATGCCTTGAAGATGCACTGGACAGTATCTAGAAAACATGAACATGCACATCATTAATATCTGACCATTTTGCTTCATGGTATATATACACTACAACACATGTAGAAAAGTGCTCAGTGTAGCCTTGTTTATACAGCGAGAATTTGGGAAAACGTGAATAATCAGCAATAGAAAAAGGAACACAGAATTGTTCTAGAGCAGTGGGGTAAACTACACATAGATATGTTTCACATGGACAAACCATGGGAATGTGATTTTGAATGAAGACAAGTGATACATGATCATTTACAGAGTGCTTTTATTTTATTTTATTTTATTTTATTTTATTTTATTTTGAGAGGGAGAGGGAGAGAGGGAAAAGGAGAGAGAGAGTGTGTGAGCACATGCAAGCAGGGAGAGGGACAGAGGGAGAGAGAGAATCCCAAGTAGGCTCACTCAGCGTGGAGCCCGAAACAGGGCTCGATCCCACAACCTGAGCCAAAATCAAGTCGGACGTTTAACCAACTGAGCCGCCCAGGTGCCCCACAGAGAGCTTTTCGAAAGCATGATAAATTATACAGTATTGTTTAAAAGTGAGAAATAAGATATACATATTGTTCTGAAAAACCTGGTGCCTACACTAGCAACATCGGCATTTCCTGAAACATGTTAGAAATGTAAATTCTTGGGGTGCCTGGCTGGCCCAGCCAGGAAAGCATGCAACTCTTGATCTTGGGGCTGTGAGTTCGAGCCCCACATTGGGTATGAGATTACTTAAAATTAGACATGTAAATTATTGGGACCACCCTCAGACCTACTGAATCATATCTCTTGTGGGTGGGGCTAGCAATCTGTTTTAACAAGCCCTGAAGTAGATTCTGAGGCTTGCTAAAGCTTGGGAAATATAGATTATAGACCTACATTTTATTTTATTTTCAATTTTTTTAAGTTTACTTATTCTGAGAGAGAGAGAGAGAGCATATGAACAGGGGAGAGGCAGAGAGAGAGAGAGAGAGAGAGAGAGAGACAGAGAGAGAGAGAGAGAGAGAGAGAGAGAGAAGGAATCTCAAGCAGGCTCTGTACTGCCAGTGCAGAGCCCGATGCAGGGCTTGACCCAACAAACCAGGAGATCCTGACCTGAGCTAAAATCATGAGTTGGAAGCTTGACTGAGCCACCCAGGTGCACATGGACCTATTTTTTTTTAACATTTATTCATTTTTGAGAGACAGAGAAAGACAGAGGATGAGTGGGGAAGGGGCAGCGAGAGGGAAACACAGAATCCAAAGCAGGCTCCAGGCTCTGAGCTGTCAGCACAGAGCCCAATGTGGAACTCAAACCTATGGACTATGAGATCATGACCTGAGCTGAAGTCAGACATTTAACTGACCGAGCCACCCAGGTGCCCCAAACCTATATTTTACATAGATACCTATATACTAAAAATAGTATAGATAGCCAGAGGAAATAAAAATATCCTGCCAGTGGTTGTCTTTGGATTTGCTCAAATATCTGTAATGTCATGTCTATAAATATAAAAATAAATCTGAAGCAAGAAGCATGAAACACTAACATCTGTTACTTATTAGTGGTGTGTATGAGGGTCTTTGTTAAGTTATTCTGCATCCTTCTGATTTTTTTGAACTTTTCAAAATAAAAAGGAGCTACAGAGAGCACAGGGTATGTGGTTACTGAATAGTGCAGGGATTTAATGTGTTAACCGAAACATCTTAGTTCTTTCTCTGTCTTCACATTTAATTAAGAATACCTTGAGATTGCAAGGCAAAATCTTTTAAAAACAAAACAAAAGAATCCATGATTTTGTAATCATTTACACTTGTTAAATTTACTGTATCAAACTTTTCCTGATTCTGCGCTCAAAACAATGTAGAGAAATAAATCAGAAAGCAGAGTGGGTACTAAATTATAACTGGCGTCTATATAATCTCTATTTTAGCTCTTTAATGTGATCAGAACATTGCTATCATTGATGTAAGAAAAGTTAAAAAAGAAAATTAGAAAATACACTTATTTGAAACAAAATGTTACTTGTATTTGTTTTTATACTGGGATTGTGGAAGACTAGTATAAGCAAGGCTTCTCATTGTTTTTACAATGCTTTGCTTTGTGAGACAGTTTTACTTCTCTTTCTTCCTCCTGGGAGGGCTGCCCCTCAACCCCAGAAGATAGACACAGTGTTACTCAGTACTTCCAAATTTCCCAGCTACTCTTACTGAGGATTTTTCAAGTCCCACAATTCAGATTTTAGGATGTCTCCCTTAATGTTATCTTCTGCTACATGATGTTTCTGAAAAAAGAAAAGCCACTTCCTATCACTTAGAAGATATTTGCCCAAGTAACTAAGCTTAGGATGAAATCTATTCCACTCATCAGTAATGGAGGCTAAGCCCATAGAGCCAGGCTACCTTTGGCTCTCTTTCATTCAACAGTGACTTTCTCGGTGTAGCACAAAAGTATAAAAACAGCCCTTGACCACAAAGGCTTAAATTCCAGTCAAGGGTGTAAGAAGTATCCATTTGCAGCATTGTGTACAAAAACAACAAAAAATAGCATTCTATATGGCAACCATAAAGTGCTAAATCATTTGGGATGATACTGAACAGACAAGGAATTTTAAGAGAAGTCAGGCAATGGTGAAAGGTATTGGCAGGAAGGTTCTGTGAAAGAAATGAGGTGTAGAAGTTAGACAGAATTGAAGAAAACTGGGCAATAGGAATAGTGGGGGAAGCAGGAGAATAGTGTGGCTGAGGGAAGAAGGCTGTAAGGTCAGCAGGGGGCAATGAATAGCAAAGATTATTAAGGTGTGGGAGAGAAAGTAGACTCCAGTTATGGAGCTCTGAGAAATTTAAGAGGTGCACAGACTTGATGTACAGAACATCGTATGTTCCCTGATTAATAAAGATTTCATTTTTAAGTGTACTTAACCCACTTCACAAAAAATCTGGGAAATCATGCAGAAAAATAAGATCTTTCTCCATTTATTATCCTCATCATGAACTAGTATTAATATTTTATTGCCTGTCTTTTTATTTCACAATATCTGTTTCCTTTTCATTTTTTTGAAAGTATAAAAATAATGCATGCTCATTCTAGGAAGTTTGCAAAAATGACCAAAAAATGTGGGAAATACCAGTTGATAGTTATGGATCATCAGCATTTACATTTTTAACTCATGTGAGCCTTGCAACAACCTCAGTATCTGTAATTTACAAAGGGATTAATATAGCACAAAGATGTTAAATAAGTAGTCTAAGATCACCCAGTACATATACAGTGCTGTCACAACTTGACCTCATGAATTCTAGTGTCAGAGGCCATGTACCATTCCACTGGGCTCCACTGCGTATCTCTCTTCCAAAAATAAGAGTTTGATTTCTGCGTTAGAATCCATGATATATACATACCAAGAATCTTTAAATATTTCCTTATTATAAGATACTGTGTCTAGCTGAAATATTTTCCTCTTGTAAATAATGCAACATTGAATATTTCTACACATAAATGTTTACAGGAGTGTTCAATTATCTCCCCAAGATACATTATTATAAGCCAAACTGCTAAGGCAGACATAGAAAAAAGTTGAGGCTTTTGTGTTGCTAAAATATTCCCCAAAATACCCATCTATGTTACTGGTACCACTCCCAATATGTAAGCAAGAAGAGACTTCTTTATATCTTTTCTATCTCTCAGAATTGTATGTTTAAACTTTTCATTTTGAGATAGTTGTAGATTTACATGCAGTTATAAGAAATAATACAGAAAAATTCCATGTACATTTTCCCCAGTTTACTCCAGTGACATCTTGCAAAACTTTAGCACGATGTCACAACCAAGACATTACATTGATACAGTCAAGATATGGAATGTTTCCATCACCAAAGGATGCCTCGTGTTGCCCCTTTATAGCCACACACACTTTCCTTTGTTCCAACCTCCTCATTTCCAGGTACGACTAACTTCTCCACTTCTATAACTTTGTCATTTCAAGAATGTTATTTAAATGGAATCATACAGTATGTAACCTTTTAGACTTACCTCTTTTCAATGAACATAATTCTTTGGAGGTATCCAGTTTGTTGCATGTATCAATAGTTTGTTCATTTGTATTGCTGCTAATAATCCATAGTAACAACGTACTGTGTTTAACCATTCACGCCCTGAAGGGAATCGGGGCTGCTTCCGGTTTGGGAGTATCATGAATAAAACTACTAAAAACATTTGTATTCATGTTTTCGTGTAAATATACATTTTCATTTCTCTGGGATAAATGCCCCCGAGAGAGCAACTATTGGATCATACAGTAGTTATACATGTATTTTTATAAGAAACTGCCAGTTTTCCAGAGTGGCTATACCACTTTACATGCTTATCGACAATGTATGAGTCATCCAGTTTCTCCTCATCCTCACCAGCATTTCTTAAACTAAGTACTTTTTATTTTAGCCATTCTGATAGGTTTGTTTACTCATTGTGGTATTAGTGAATCATGTGATTTTTTAAAATTTAAGTTAGTTAACATACAGTGTAGTATTGCTTTCAGAGGTAGAATTTAGTGATTTATCACTTACATATAACACCCAGTGCTCATCCCAACAAGTGCCCTCCTTAATGACCATCACCCATTTAGCCCATCCCCCATTGAACACCCTCCAGCAACCCTCAGTTTGTTCTCTATACTTAAAAGTCTCTTATGGTTTGCTTCCCTCTCTGTTTGTGAATTATTTTTCCTTCCCTTCCCCTATTTTCATCTGTTGTGTTTCCTAAATTCCACATATGAGTGAAATCCTATTATATTTGTATTTCTCTGACTGACTTATTTCACTTAGTATATAATACACTCTCGTTCTACCAACGTTGTTACAAATGGCAAGATTTCATTCTTTTTGATCACCAAAAACTATTCCATTGTGTGTGTGTATATGTGTGTATATATATATACACATATACACACACACATACATACCACATTTTCTTTATCCATTCATCAGTCGATGGACATTTGGGCTCTTTCCATAACTTTGCTATTATTGATAGTGCTGCTATAACCATTGGGGTACATGTGCCTCTTTGAAACAGCATTTTTGTATCTTTGGATAAATAAGTCATGTGAAGCACTGGGTGTTGTATGGAAACCAATTTGACAATAAATTTCATATATTAAAAAAATAATAAAAATTTTTTAAAAAGTCATGTGATTTCTAATCTTTACTAACATAATACAAAAATGTGACTTCTCATTGTAATTTGGAGTTCCTTTTTTTCCCATCTTCTCAAACTTTTTGACCATTTTTGTTTTTTCTATAAACTATATAGTTCATGTGCTTTTTAAATTTGTGTATTTGTATACTAATCATATGAACCCTCCATTTTAAAATTATTTTCCTGATTTCACTGAAATTACTTGAGGAAGTGTTTTAGTTTTTTTTACAAAATGTATTCACAAACCATAATGACCACTATATTCCCAACAGGGTTTCTAAGTCTGCTTCAAATCTCAGTCAGGTCAGTTGATTAAACTGAATTGAATTGAAGCCTTTTATAATTTTGAATAGAATCTTCCCTGCATATTATGCATAAATTTACTCAATTTCTATTAGTAATATGCTTGGTGTATTATTCACTGACACTAACACATTATTTGATACCAATGGGTTACCAGCTCTCTCTAAAACCAGTTGTTTTCTTCTTCCTCTCCTTCTTCTTCTCTTTTTTCTCCTTCTCCTTTTTCCTGTTTAGTATTTTATAGTCCTGAGTCAATTTCATGGTCTTGTAATGCAAGTGTCATACTTGGAAATGCAGCCATTTAAATCCACAAAATGTACATAGATTTCTGAAGAGAATAGGGATTATAGATAAAGTCAAAGGACCAACAGAGCTTGAAAACTGTGTACCTGTGTGTGTTCATTCTGGTTGAGCCATGGACTTCTCATTGACCTCAGAGAAGGCCTTCTCTGTGCCTTTTCCATTTCTTCTTCTGTAATAAGGGATCGCATCATTTTCTTCCCTCTGGGTCTGATCCAAGAAAATTCACTGATGAGATAAAGGCAGTGGAAAGGTCAAGACAAAAGATAGCCTTCAGTCAGGAAGATGGTCATTTAAATTATCCACCCAGGAAATACTGGAGTATCAGATGGGAGGGGCAGATGTCGATATCTGAAGCAGAAAGCACAGGAGGCTGGTGCTGCAGGAGGCCCACCCAAGAACCATGGTACGCATTAACAGCCAATTACAATAACTCAGAACACCACCACGAAGGTCAGCCTCAGAAGTCTTAACAAAGCCTGAGATTATTCCAAAGGGTTGCTGTCCATACACACAATCAGCTTGCTCTCTAGATGAAACCAGATGAAAGAACTCCTGTCGACTTACAAAGGTGAAACCATCTAAGGTGGGGCTGTGCACTGAATCTACCGTTTGGAGTCAGAAACAGGAAAACGTTGTCAGGAAAGACCCCCATTCTCTCAGGAAGAAGCACACTTCCAGCAGGGTGAGATTCAGTGAAACGTCCATCCCTCTGAAACACATTCACTTGTGGAAGGCAAGAATTTACCCATGGAAGACAAGTCCTTTTTCTCGGCTAGCGGAAGCCACCTTCCAGAGTATTCTAAGCAAGCCCAGAATCCTCACACCTCCAGGCTCCTGACATTTTAAGGCTCATGTAGGCCAGAAGTTAGCAAACTAAGGTCCACAAGCCAAAAGCAGCCTACCATGATGTTTCTGTATAGCCTATGAGCTGAGAATGTCTTGCATATCTTTAAATGGTAGGGAAAAAAATCAAAGGATGAACAATATTCTGTGACACATGAAAATAATATGAAATTAAAATTTCAGTGTCCATTAATAATGTTTTATTAGGTTGTAGGCATTCTTATTCATTTAAATGTTGCCTGTGGCTGCTTTGGGGGTTACAACAGCAAAGTCAAGTAGTTGCAACAAAGACCATTTGGCCCCAAAGTCTCAAATACTTACTATCTGGCCCTAAACAGGAAAAAAAAAAAAAAGTTGGCTGACCCCTGATCTGGGCCATCCTCCCACACAATCCTTATATAGACCCAATAAACCATCATCTTGCTCTGTGCTTCATGCCTGTCATGGCAGGGAGCTCATCACTTCACAAGCCAGCCTGTAACTTTGACAGCAACAATCATCAAAATTATCATTATTTTGAACTCAAATCTCCAACCCTCTGGACCTATTGTGCTCTATTAAAATGACCTAGAATAAGTCTACTCCCTTCATGCATGATGACAAAATGAAATGAGAAGAAAATTCTTCCTTGTTAAGGTGTTGTCAGCTGCTCAACAGCAGAAGAGTACGGGAGGGAAGGAGCCAGTTACCTCAGAGACTCACCAAGTCCCACCAAGCATGCTCCTGGCCTTGGCTGCACACAGGAGCCAAAGCTGTGGTCCTGAAGGAGCTAAATGAATTTCTTTTTTGTCAGTATCAGGTTAGCCCCTGTGGAGCAGTCTGGCTGTGAACCTGGCCCCCTAATTCTCCCAATGGCACGTCTTGGGTAACTGAATCCCTACCATTTAGCCTTCTGTCTCCAGCCTTTTCACTCTTTGGCCTATAAACTTATCTAAAGGAAGCAAGAAAAAGTATGTTAAGTTATAAGGTAATCTCAGGAATCATCTTGTCCAGTGCTGCTCAAAGAGAGGTCCGTGGACCAGCAATATCAGAATCACCTGAGAGCTTGTTAAAACTGCAGGATCTCAGGCTCAATCAGACCTTCTGAATTAGAATCAGCATTTCCACAGGATCTCTAGGTGATTCATACTCATGGCAAAAGTGGGAAAGTATACAGCTAAATCTACAACCATCCTATAAATTGGGGGCCTCAGGTTTAAATTTAGTGCCTCAAATCTTATGTCTGGTTCTCTTTTGCTCTTCTAAGTAGCATCCACAAATACCCAGGAGAAGTCGTGATCATGCCTTTCAGCATGAAGTAACCCAGAAGGCTGCCTCATTCTGATTCTCTCTCTTTATTTAAAACCAGTACTCCTGGTGATCAAATGCTAGTCCATAATCAGCTAGCTCTGAGCTTAATCTCTTCATGTCTAATGTTAGTAAACCATTCAGCTAAAATACATACACATAAATTCTTAAATAAATGTCTGTCTTTCAATGCCCTTCAAAGGGTGGATGGTTGAACAAATCATGGTACATCCATACTAATCAAACCGCTCAATAATAAAAAGGCACAAATTATTAATATACAGAAAACCTTGGATAAACCTCAAGCAAGTCATGCTGAATGAAAACAGCCAATCTCAAAAAGATATATACTTCATGATTCAATGTATATAATATTCCTGAAATAACTTAATTAGAGCAATGGAGAACAGGTTAGTGGGTGATAGGGACTGGGTACGAGGGAGAGGGTGGGTATGGCTATAAAAGGATAACATGAGGGAGTCATAAGGGGATAAGAGTTTTTCTGTATTTTGATTATGGTGGTGGTTACATAGAGCTACACTAGTGAGAAACTGCACAGAGTTAAACACACATATGCGTGTGCACACACACACAAGAACAAGCATTGTTGATGAACTCTGAATAAGCTTTGTGAATTATACCAATATTGATCTCCAGATTTTGATATCACACAACAGTTATGCAAGATGCAAACGCTGGGGAAGGCTGGATGAAGAGTGCACAGAATCCTCCTGCACATTTCTTAGCAATTTCCTGTGAATCCTGTGATTATTCCACAATAAAATTAGCTTAAAAAGGGATAATTTCAAAAATGCATTAACAAACAGATGAATGAATGAGCAAATCAACAAAACAGAACATTATCCACAATAGGAGTGAGAGAGGCAGGTCCCTTTCAATTGGGAATGTTTTCTTTTTATTATTATTATTATAACATGTTACTAAGACTCCATCAGTTATAAATTCTGTCCTCTAATTTGGCTGGTTCTAACTAGACGTAGTTTTTGCATTTGGATAATGAGGAGACATTTTTAGCCTTCTGATAACTGTACCTAAGATATGATTATATAATAAATCAAATGTCAAAAATCTAGAAACATTTAATGTTAAGGATAAATCTTGTCTTTCTGTAAAGGCACAGAAATACATCATGCCTCACACATTATACTCCTATCGAAGACATTTATTTGGGGCTGAAAGAATTAACAACACATTCATGGGACTATGAGGTCAATATTTTCATATGTAGGCCCTGCCCCCACCTCCTGGATCTCAGATTTTCTTCTTAACAGCCATCTTAGCTAAAATGAAAATGGACTGTGCAGTTGAACATAATAGCCACTTTTGCCCCTGCACATGTAATTGCTTGAATTTTAGTTTTAATTCTCCCTCTCTCTTGCTGTAATTATGAATACAATTAAGTGTCAGAGGTCAGAGCTGCTCAATTTTAAGAAGAGAGGAACAGCCAAGATGAACTCCTTTTCCTGCCTTCAAATACCAATTGCTAAAACAGCTACAACTAACATTTTCATAGTGCAACTGATAACACACTTTCACTTAGAAATATCCATTTAAGGGCCAACTCAGACAATATGGAAAATGGTGTTAAAAACTACTAAAGTAGGAACAGAGAACTGCATGTACATTTTCCAATGAATCAGCAAAAGCCTAAGTACAACTGAGTACACTGACTCCAAGGAGAACTGGGACACTCCACCCCTTGCTAAAATCTCTCGTGCTGATGTTTTTGAACTCCGGACCATGGCCACCATCACTCTCCAAGAGAACTTGTATGTGTCCTGAGCTTGGGGAAAGGAAAGAGAGTTAAAGGTATGAACTAAGACTTGAATCTACCAAACAATCGTAAAAGGTAATGGCTTTAATTTGAGCCAGAGTCTACCCAGTGGGGGAGGGAGTCACATTAATTGGCTGCAAGACCTACCCATGGACCAGCCTCTTGGTTCTTTGTGACTCCTAGTTGATAAACTGAGTGCTTATGGAAATCAAACAGGGCAGAGTAGTTCCAAGGGCTCCAGAATCCTCAACAGGTATGTGCTTTGGGAAAAGCAACACTTATTCAAGGCTGCAGCAAGGAATATTGAAATGAGTCCAGAGCCAAACTAGAACCCAAATACAAAATTCAAAAGGACAAGCGGTAGTGTCACTAAATGAGAAGGGGCAAGAAGCAGAAAAAAAGCAAGACTGGGGCACATAGCCCCAAAATCAAGCATCAAGGTGCAGGTGTGTCCACCAGGAATGATTGGGGCATTACCTAGAGCAGATATTGTTTCTTGCAGCTGTCTTTTGTGGACCATGCAGAATGTAGGCAAGCTGGATAAGCTAAAAAGATCAGAAGGAGGGCAGACTGGAGAGATGTGAGTAGAGGGAAGGAAATAAGGTAGTTATTTTCCTCAGGCACCTTATATAGTACAGTGGAAAAGTTAGATGTATTCATCAGTAATTAAAAGACAAGCATATGGGCATATGGGAGGTTTCCTTACTAGAGAAATAAATAATGGGCCATGGGAATATGGGAAAAAGAAAAGTTGGTTTTGATTCAGGGAATCTTAGAAGGCTTTGCTAGGGAAGAAGCATTTAAACTGGATTTTTATAGGTAGCATTTTAAGAAGCAGAGATGGGGAGAAAAATCCTGAGAGAGGGAAAAGCAAGTTCAAAAACAAGGAAGGTAAGAATATATGAAGTATCTTTGCAATGTATTATTTGAATATAAAGAGAGCAACTGACCTCATAGACCAGTGGGCCCAGAAAGATGAAGGGGAGACCAACTTAGACCACTTTGGGCCTTGCCTGATAGAGAAAGTTACCTACATGGTGGATATTGTGGGAAATGGGGAAGCAGAATGGAGCAGGCAAAAACGTCAGTGAGCAGAATGTGTCAGAGAGACATGAGGTTCTTGACTAGAGGTATTTAAGAACCTGAAGAAGTGGAGGATGACTGGAGGCAAGTCCGTGGGAAAAGAGTCAAAGATAGTTTTGAGATTTCAAACCAGTATTATTGGAAGAAGGTAATGTTGTTAAAAAATATATTGGTACTAGGATATTATGAGATGGTTTTAAAGATTTTTTTCTTTTTGTCAAATGATTCATGTCAAAAATATACATTTCTGCCTACTTTGAAAATCATGTATGAGATTGTAACTTTAAAACATTTCTCATATTAATTTAGCTGAGTTCTTTACATTGAATTCAATAAAAGCAGAAACTGAGACAAGAATTTGGGTCCCAAGCACATGATTTACTGAGAGTGCTCTTGGGAGAAATCTGTGAGTAAAAGAAGGAATCAGTGGGATAAGGAAACTAGCTAAACAAGACTGTGGGTTATTCTGGAGTTCAACCTCAGGCTTGATCCCATGGGAATCTTTTGAACATGAATTGCATCACAGAGTTGGTCCCAATATTAAGCAAAGGGATCAACTTTTTGTACCCCTGAATTCATCAGTCCTCGGCTTCAGGCAGTCCTGGGCCAGTGAGATAAGCCTAATATCTTGGGTAAGAAGGCTCCTAGTAGCTTAAAGCAATTCTCTAGAGAAGGGAGCAGGTGTGAGCCTTTAGTTAACATTCACAGCAGCTGGGCATGTGTGTACCATCCTTAAACAAGGAACCTACATGGGGTACCATCACTTCCCACTGCCTACAAGTTTGGTTGTCCACCACAGATAACTAAATATATTCTAGGGTATTACAAATAAAGTATATTTTGATAACTCATTATTTCTTTAAATTTCCCTTGTCTCTCCTAATGAGGATGAGCTAAAAGAGAATATGTTCCAACTCACATCTCTAAGGGGGACATCTTGGACCAAGGTCTTTGAGATAGCAAGAATACTGCCAAGAGAGTGTCAAGCTCTCTGAAACTTCCTGTTTTTAACCCAACTTCTGTCTTCTCCACAGAGTGTCATGGTCAGAATATACTCTTGTCTGAATCTGAGTCATGATCTTTGTTGCCTGACAACATTTTAGCTTAACCATCCATTGATCTCAAATAACAGGAAGCATCTGAGTCCAGACATAGAATAAGAATTGAATAAGTGCCTAGGCTTTGGTGCTGAAATTCTGAATCAACCCAGACTATCTGTAAGAAGAACTTTTAGATGAGGTCTGTGTGGTTGATAAGCAAGAGTGAATGATTTTCAGGAAAAGTCAGGGTCATAGCTTCCTTGCTTCTAACAAAGAATCAATGAAGGCAGTAGTTGGATTTGATTACTTCACGAATTTGTGAGGTTTTTGGAATATGACCATAGAAAATAGTCTATGCAAGGATTGTTCGTTAAACAAGAAAGTTTTAAAAAGTATTCCAAAGGAAAAAAATGGGGTTATATCACAAGGACACAGGAACTAGTTTGAAGGAGCACTTGCTGGCCAAATCTAGGACAATTTGAGAACCAAAATATTTACGGAAGGTAATCTTTGAGTCTATACCAAAAATAGCTAGACAAATCAATAAATAAACAGGGGGAAAGGGAGGCTCTTGCTCAAAAAGAATGCTGATTACTGGCTGCAGATGCAGCGTATGAACTATAGTTCGAATATCATTATTTTGTAACTATCATAACAAAGACAGGATCAGGCAAGAATTATCAAAGGATGCTAAATTCATGGAGAAATTTTGATGAGGAGCAAGATGGTTGCATGGTCTTAAGCGTCTCTGACAAACTGTATTACTAGTTGCAAATGAAGTATATTGACTATACTGTAAGGAAACTGGGAAACCCCTTGATGAAGAAAAGCTTGGACGATACTTTGGTTGATCAAAATCAACGTGACTAATAAGGGGCTAAAGGACATAGTATGCCTCTGAATGTGATGTCTTGACAAGCACACAACATCCTCCATGCAGTATTCCGGCTGAGAATGTATAACCTCAATCTAGGGACAAAGAACTCTCAGAAATCCCCAAATAAAGACTATTCCATTAAAAGGAGGCACTTGAGTTACTCAAAACTGTCAATTTCATAACTGAAAAGACAGGCTGAGGAACAGTTCCAGATTAAGGAAAACTAAAGAGATATGACAGTCAGTTGAGCATCTGACTTCGGCTCAGGTCATGATCTCATGGTTCATGAGTTCGAGCCCTGCATTGGGCTCTGTGCTGACAGCTCAGAGCCTGGAACCTGATTCAGAATCTGTGTTTCCTTCTCTCTCTGCCCCTCCCCTGCTTGCACTCTGTCTCACTCTGTCTCTCAAAAATAAATAAATGTAAAAAAAAAAATTAAAGAGTGTCTTTATCCTTATGAAATCTATACTTAAGAATTTAGGGGTAAAGAGGCATAATATATGTAACGTACTCCCTAATGATTTACAAAAAATCGATTTATGTATATGTGTATGTATGCATATGCATATTTAGAAAGAGAGGAAAAATGACAAATAAACAAATTAAATCAAAATGTCAACAGAAGATAAATCTGGGTATTCCTGCATCTTTTCTGTAGGTTTCCAGATAAAAAGTTATTTACAATTAAGATGTTTTTTTAAAAAAATAGGGGCAAATATATTGGTACCTCAGTACAAATATATCAATACCAAAATGATTCCCTGCCAGCTGAACAAAATGGAATCCATTCCAGCACACCATCAATGACCTGGCCCCTAGACCACTACTGATACTTCTAAAGTGGCTTCCTGCTTCTCAAATGCTCCCTCTCTGATCACTTGCCCCACCGCACATAAAATGATATGCCTAAAACAAGCACAGTTAAGTGCTGCCCCTCTCTGTTTTAAGGTCCTCTGTTGACTACCAATTACAGATCAAACTCCTTTTTGACCTTCAAAACCCTCCAAATATGACCCTAAATTGGTATTCTTTCCATATTTTCTACTATCTGTGACAAAATGTGGTGTAATAGAATATGAGGCTTAGGGTCAGAAAGACCCCAAGTTCTCACCTAACTCCAAAATGCATTGTGTGAGATCAGGAAAATTTGCTGACCTCTCTCAGGTGCAATTTCTTCATTTGCCCCCCGCCCCTAAAAGGAAATTATAATGCAGAATATATAGGATGATGATAAGGATGATTATATCACCATGCTTCATCACAGTCCCCCAAGTCTATAATAATTGCCATTCCTCAAGTCATTACAGAAGCTTCTTCTGACTGGAAGTCCTCGTCCTTGACTGTTTTCCTCTGTGAGAGCATTCTTTGATCTAATCTCCGTCTCGTATCTCCTATGGAGGCCTTTCATCTTCCCCACACATTTGCAATTGCTCTCCCTTCTGCATTCCCATAGCCCTTTGTTCATATCTCTATTTTAAATTCATGTTTTATTTTCCATCTTTGTCTTAGTATTGGACCAAAGGAGCTCTCAATTAAGTGTGGGCTCAAAGCATATGTGCCTTATGGAGTACTGGGGGATAATACTTACTATAAAGAATAGTAAATACACGTATATTATTATCTCCCATTTTGGATTACACAAATTCATTTAGAGTGGTGGCCATGTCTTCATGTATCCATCTGAATTCCCCACAGGGTACTCAGCAGAGTGGAATGGGGTTCTGTGCCCTCACTTTCATTGAAATAATAATAATGATAGTGATAATAATAGCTAAAACTTATTGAGCATTTACTAAGCTCCTGGTCCTATCTTGGGCACTCCATACATATTAAAACATTTAATCCTCACAATGATTTCATGAGATACATACACTTTAGTACTAGTCTCATTTTCTAGATAGGGAAACTGAGCCCCAAAGAGGCTAAATAACCTGCCACAGCCAGTAAAGCAGTGGAGCCAAGAATGAAGCCTAGAGAACTGGGCTACAAAACTCATTCTCTTAACCATTACTCTGCACCATTTATCCTCGTAATATATTGGGATCTGAAGGACAGCAGGTTGCCACTGTGACAGCAAGGAGAATGTCTGTAAACAGGGAAGATTGTCACTAGAAGATACAATGCCTCAGGGCAGCCATCCCACCTGGTCATTCTCAGGAGGACATGCTCTTTTATCTGGTGCCTTTTCAGCAATAATACCCTGCTTTCTTCTAGTGTCTTCCTTTTTCCTTCCCCCAGGCCAGCAGCCACTCTTTTACTATCAGTTTACCTTTGTGGGCTCCACATCCTGGATGCCTTACCACCCAGCCTCTTCCTCTATTAAATTTTTACTGTGACGATGATTTGTAACAACAACCCCCTAAATCTCAGTGGTTTACAACAACCAATGCCTACTTTTCTTATTCTTCTCTAAAGGTCAGCTGTGGTTTGGCTACTCTTGGTTGGGTTTACCTGGTTCGGGTGGGCTGGGCTGGACTCAGCTCCATGTGTTTTCATAATTTTGAAACCAGATTAACACAAAGACAAGTTCTTCATAAGAGAAACAGTAGAGCAAAAGAGACTAAACTAACTACAGAGCATATTTAAGTCCTGTGCACATGATACACCTGCTAATCTCCATTGGCCAAAACAAGCTGTATGAACCCAAAATGAACAGGGCAGGGAGGCAAAATCACATGGCAAAGGAGCATGGAAATATAACTATGTTTTAGGAAGGAGTGAAAAAGTAAGAATAATAATCCTACCTACAGAACTCTCCAACGTCCCAGAGACAGCAAGGCAGGGGTTCCCCCACACAGAGAGCAGTAGGAACAGCACAAAGCATGGCTTACCCTTGGGCTCTGAAGTGGACTCAGCCCCAGCAGTCATTTGGAAGTGGATGGATGAGACCACACCATGAAGGATGGCCAGAGAGCATACTCATGTATAATGCACCTGCCTCAGAAAAATCACATTGCCCCAATCTGAATGAGTGGGGTATGATTATGCAGTCAACCAACAAATAGCTACTGAGCATAGAATTACATCAAGGTGGTGTTTTGAGTCTCAAAGAGAAATGGTACATCAAGGGCCAATTGACCTCTCTAGGAAGACAGGACTAAAACACTTGCAACACATACTGAAGGAGCCAGTGTGTGATTAAGTTCTCAACCACATAGAGGAGCTCCTAGAGAAAAGGACAGTATTTTACAAGTGATAATTGCACAGCACAAAGCACACGCAGAGAAAGCCTTGGGGAGTTGAGAGCTTTGAAAGAGGACCTTGAATGTCCTATAGATAGAAAGAACAGATAGAAAATGTTAGATATGCATTTCCAGAGAGGATAACTGGATGAGTCAGGAGAGACGGGGGACAATAATAGTGTGGGATATTATAGGACTGTCATTTAAAAGAGTTTTAGAAAATCATATTCCAGGAGCCAGAGAGGGATAAAGGAAAATGGCCTGAACTGACAAATCCTGTGGCTGCCTTGGTCTGAAAGAAACTCCTGAGCTGTCTTTTTGAGTTCAAGTTCTATTTTCTGTGTTATTTTTTACTATTTCAAGCCCGTTCACTTTCTAACTAAACTGTGTGGAAAGAAACAAAATTTAAATGATTCAACATATGTCACCCAGAACTACTGGGCCCTGCCGTTCTTTTTTAAAGACAACCCCCATGAGGGTTCTATTTTCAGCCGGAGCAGATTTCCATTTCAACCAGAGCTCCTTGGGGTGCTGCGTTTCCCTTCTCTCCTATTCAGTGTGGGAGCCAGTTGGGATTCTTTAAAAGACCCGCTGTGTTGCTGAGTGTCCTGGAAGAATGCAGCATTGCAGCAGATCTAGCTAAACCAATAAATCATGACCCGGACACACCAGCCATTGGGCCCTCCTGTTTATCACCAACAAAAGGAAATGCAGCGCCTTTTCTTTCTTCCTCTGTGCCAATGCAGCACCCTAGGGGTTATAACAGGAGGAGGAAGAATTAAAAGCTGAAAGCTAGATATTTTTCTAGCTTGAGTTAAAATGCTACTTTGGGATTATAAATGTCATTACAGAGACTTCTAGTGCTCACCCAGATCTGGTTGTAGGAGCATGGGAAGATGAAATATCCCTACCCTGTTGCTGTGGGTGGTGATATTTGGCTGTTTCTGGACAGTGGACAGAGATGCGTGTGGAGCAGTGAAAGACCTCACATTTCTCTAGTGTCTCTTCCCATGACTGTTGAACAAGGAGGCTGCTTGCTCCTGACACTGCAGCTAATAGTTAGTGGTGCCCCATCAGCCTGGACTGCCACGTTACTGTCTGGAGAACAGTGGTCCTGAAGGATTTCTGGGACACTCAGAGGGCATTGCCTAAGCAAGAAATATACCACCTTTGCTGTATTTAGGCACTAAAATTCCAGAATTATCTGTTATCACAGTTTCACCTACCTCTGCTGACTGACAAATGCTAACCCGTATCTACAAGGGTCTAAAAGACAGTGACCTTGACTTAGGCTAGAAGATTTAAGATGAGGCAAAATAGAGCCCAGTGCAGCGGTATCTGGGCAGCATAAAGTAACCCCCAAGCTCCAGTGTGTGTTTTTAGTCCTAGGTGAATCCCTCACAATCTCATTTAGAACCTAATAGGTCTTAGTTTAGATACAATTCTAACACAGCTTCTTCTTTCTAGCTTAAAGCACAAAGTCAGAAGGGAGGGTGTCCAGAGTTGTGCTTACAGCAACAAACAGAGAAAGCTGACAGCTTATCAGCTTGGGTATTTCTGTGGCACTCTTGGTCCTGAATTAGGTGAATTTACAAGTTCCCATAAATTTTCCTGGGACTTTCTGAAATGTCATTTAGTTTGTATATTGGCAGATTGTTTAATATCTTCTCTGTGACCCACCACCCTGTGGTGCCAAACTTTACCTAAGGAGGATACAGTGGGAAATATCACGAGCACGATGTTGTTGAGGAGAAGCCAGTGCAAGCTCATTAACTTGGACACATACTCTGGCTTCTCACCACTGGCCCACAGCACTGGATCTGAGTGTAGACACAAAATGCATAAGGAACTATAAGGCATCAGGTTCTTATTATCAAAGAGCAGTGTGATTTGCAGAAGCAAACTCATTATAAAAATATGGACATTTTGCAACCCTGTCTAGTATTGCAAGCTTCACTTGTATTGGACATGGTCTCTTGAGGACCCTTTTCCAAGGTTAAGTTGACCTACAATTAGTAATACCAGGTGTACAGAACTATAGATCTTTGATTGCCATTTTCTCCTGCATACTTGACCACTGTTCATGGAGAGCAAAGTTGACAGGTGGTGCCCAAGGGAGATTTGCTGGAAGCTAACAGATCACATTTGTGCTATAACCATTAGATGTTTATATCTAGAACATCTAGATGTTCATAACCTACCTCTACAGGCCATCCAAATCCTATGGTTTACTATGCACCATGGGGCATTTCTTCACATCTGAAGCCAAGCAAGGAGGGGGTGACTGGCAGAGAAACTGCTGAATTTAATTTTCTAACCAGTTATCTTCCTGAATAGATACCTTTCTTATTAAAGTGCCTTGAACTTTAAGAAGAGAGGCGCCCTATATTCTTGGCCAGCCTATCTTCCAGAATTGCATCTAGCCCATGAGCACTTGCTGGCATTTATGTTTAGTAACCAGGAGTTTGGAGTGATGTTCAAAAGAGGATACCTGAGGGTGATCTATGCCAGGTAACCAAGAATGACCTGCAGGAGAGGCCCCCACCTCAGTGGCACATGATGAAGCATCCTCAGTAAAGACTCCCTATTGAGTTAGGAAGCATTCACAAAGCAAGAATTCAATGGTGACCAATTCTTTCACAAATTGGGTGAAGTCAAAAGCCTCTCATTCTACCTATCACTGCCACAGGAATAATCAGAGCTCTGCAGTGGTCATTTACAAAGTGGGTTGTCAGACACAGTCCTTTGTGCGCACAGTTAAGAGCAATGAATTTGTGGACAGGGCTCCTTATCTCAGCTGTACCCTTCTCTATCACTCAGAGCAAATGGTCAAGCTGAAATGGTGGGACTAAATCGTGAGGGGAGGACACTAGCAACTACGGTCTGATTTTCCAGGGTGTGATTATACTAATGACAAATATATGATAGTTTAGGGCTTGTCGTGATCTAGAATTAAATAATGACTTGCAAAATTTAGAAAATAAAGCAGCTAAGATGCTAGTCTCTCTGATCTACCCACTTTACAAGGGAATTTATTATTATTATTATTATTATTATCATTATTATTATTATTTTAGAGACATGGAGCTAAAACCAGATAAGTTCTTACTGTAGTAACTGAGGTCACAGTCATCTGTGCGTTGCAAACTTAAGAATGCATATAATTTGATCAAGGAAACCGCATTTGCTCACTTTCAAGGAACTTCCTCCTAATACATGACAGTTAACGATTAAAAATTAGCCACTTTAGTCTCATATGGCAGAGACTTTGCTTATTTCTGAGGAGCCATGAAATGAAGGATTTAATAACTGTATTTTTGTCCTCTCAAAGCTTTAAAAGTAGAATTATCTCCTATTTCTGCTCCTAAAGGTACAATACGGAGGCCTGTCATTTGCTGGTAAAAAGGTTGGAAAGAAGAATGGTCTGGGGCAGTGGGTACTATTTCAACATGGTACTTTTCTTTCAGAAAACTAGAGCAATTGAGGGACAGGTAAGCACAAAGAGGATTAGTTGGTATTTCACTAATGGAATGTTGTTAAAGACCTACTGTTTCTTCCCTGTTTGAGGGATTCTGATATAACACTCATGGAAGAAGACAGGTAGAAGTTTGTGTATAAGATGGACGGTGGAAGTGTTGGAATACTTCCTGAAATCATTCTGCGTGACTATGTACATCTATCAACCTAAAGCTCATCCTTACCCACACACCTGGCAGCACTGTAACTCATATCAGAATATTTGAGTATTTCCACTAGTCTCAATAGGTCTATTTACAGTCTCATTGTTAGCAAAAACTCACCTTCTATACGGGACTGTCAGAAATGAGAGGCCCTAGACCACTGTTGTCCATGATCTAATGTCCTCATCATACTGGAGCTCTGACCTCTCACTGTTCTAGTTTGGTCATCTCCCTGAACTTGGGGCCCATGGTTGGACGTCAGGGAATCTGTGAACACTGAAAACTCCATGAAAACATGTGTGAGCTTTTGTGTGTGTGTGTGTGTGTGTGTGTGTGTGTGTGTGTGCGCGCGCGCGCGCGCGCATGTTTCTTACAAGAAGGTCCATAGCTTCCAACTGTGTCTTAGAGTAGTTCTGTAATGCTCACTCCAAAGAAAGGAGAGAAACACTGGCCACAGAAGAAATGTATTCTATAGTGTATACCCAGCTCAACAACACATTTACCCTTTCTGTCCTCTCAAAGTCTCTGTGAGGATACAGGCTCATCTTGGTCCCATTCCACATTCCCCTCTGTTTCTTCTCTTTCCTTCACATTTTCTCCTCCCCCTTGAAAGCATCCTTAGCCCCCAGTGAATCACACCTGGTTGCTCTCTGATGAAATTATTCCCTCATGGGTGTAGAACATATTATGTCTGCAGAACATATTATGTCTCCCACACTCTTTTGCTCTATGTTTAAAAAAAAGAAAAGAAAAGAAAAAAGAAAAAAAGAGTGAGAGTTCACACCAAAGGAATGAATGTAACAGAATTTCAGACACTGTGGTCTCTAAACTGAAATTACTTAAGGGTCCTTCCCAGCACCTTTCCAATCCCACCAGCAAGTGACAATACTGTGCTGCTTCCCTGTGTGACTGATTCCAGACAAGTCATTTCCTAAACTACAGGAAGTCAGCAAAAGGACACAATTCTGGTGCAACAGAAGAAGTAGCAGCCAAACTTGCTGACAGAGTAAATAAGAGTTGGCCGATTTTCATGTTAATTTGTAATCTGATCATGTGGCCTTATCTCTAAATTGTACAATTACACCTCTTTAGTAACCTCAAAAAACCTATATCAATGTCCTGTCTACAAAGAGAAAAGGGCAGAGTATGGCCAGAATCCCTTATCTTGCTTTTCCTAAAATGTAGAACAGCATCTTCCAAAAGAAAGTCCAGGCATGGATCTCCCTCACTCCAGGACAGAGCAGTCTGTAGCCTCCAAGTCCCTTCTTCCCACCCCCTGGGAAGAGGAAGAAGCCCCCACATTATCCTCCCGCTGATCCATCCCAGCATGCTCATGGGAGAATCTGGAGCTCCTCTAGCACCCTCTCCCCTCCAGTTCCTCAAAAACATACCCCACAACCCAAAGGGTACTCCCAAATATGTACAGACATCAGCACCTTCCTCCTGGAGAAGAGACTGTAGTCAATTATCTGTTGACAGTTCTGAGAAACTGTCTATGTTTAATAATGCTTAAATAAGCCTGCAAAAAAGGATCACTTTAGACCCTCCCTGCAGCTTCTTCAAGTCTCCTGTGACAATCCTGAAACCTAATCATCTTCCATATTTTGCCTACTTTTCTGAGCAATAGTGGGTGTGCGTGTGTGTCTCTTTTCCATTATCATTAATGGGAATTGGGAGCACTTAAGAGGCAAGCCTTTCCCTAGAGATGTAATTTCATGCATTAAGATATCAAAACATGAGAGAATACACATAGATATGTGGTGGATTCATACGATTGGCTCCATTAACACTAATGGGAATGAGGCCCGTGTCTCCCTGCCACACTGACGGGACAGATATAGAAGAGCTGGCGCCTCAGGAGGCCCAGGCTTGATGACTGACCTCACCCTCGCATGTAGTTTCCTTTGTTTTCAAAACCAGCTGGATAAATACAGCAGAGGCCTCTGATTGAATATAGATACCAGGTCCTCACCCTGGCAGCAGGCAGTCTATGAGGTATGGCTTTAAAGGAACGCATGAGACGGACTCTATAAGCCACATAAACATCAGTCATTTATGGTCACATTATTCAAAGAACAGACAAAGCAAATTAAGGATATATGTTTTCCTAGTGTTAGAAAAGGAGACAGCAGGCCCAAAATGGAGTCACTTATGCTAAACCCCACCAAAACTTAAAACCTAACTGCAGCTTCAGCTTCTCCCAGAAATATGATCTTTAACCAGCCAACCTGGAATTTCTTTGTCAACACAAAGATGTAATCCACTGATAGACTCCTTCCATTCCCAGTAGGAGGGCAACCTTGCCAAAAACAAAGCATTCTTCACTAATAATTTCCTTTCCCACTCTGTCCCTGCCTTTAAACACCTTTCCCTTTCTTTAGCTCTTTGGAACTCCTTTCTATTGCTAGATGGGATGCTGCCTGATTCATGAATCATTCAATAAAGCCAATCAGATATTTAGAATTGAATTTTTGTTATTTAACTCTAGAAGGGAGATGCAAAATCCTGAACCTCAAAGACCTACACCTGCTGCAGACTCAAACTACCAACAGGACCAGGTACTCCCTGATGGACTCACTTTCCACATCATTCCACTCCAAGCCTTGTCTGCCTTCTCTCTTTTAGGGTAATATTTGCACTTGCCTTTCCTTTGATGTCTTCTCTCTGTCATACTTACTGACACTCTCTCCCCATTGAGTGTTTTGTATATCCAACATTTACTTGATTACAAAATCCTAGACCCTTTAAAACATAAAATTGCGTGGAGGTATATCATCTTAAGGAAGGTGACAATATGGTCAAATTATTCACTAAGATCCATTAGTTAGTGAGAAATAAATATCAAGTATCCAGCAAAAGCAAAAGAGCAAAGTGTAGCAATTAAAACCTTAGAGTTAGACATTCCTGAGTTCCAATCAAATGTTTAATGTGTAATCTTGACCAAGTCATTTAATCTCTCCTATTTTCACATCTGTTAAAACAAAACAAAACAAAACAAAACAAAACAAAACAAAACAAAACAAAAACAAAACAAAACAAAACATGTCTACTTCATAGGATTGTTGGTAAGCTTTGGATCAGTAATCTATGGTCATAATAATGCCACATAAAATAATATGCACAAAACCTCAGTGACTTAAAATAAACATGTACTTTTGCTTAATAATCTATGTGTTGGCTGGGAGGCTCTGCAGATCTGCCTTGGGTGTGGCTGATTTGGGCTTACTTACTTATGCATCTTTGATGAATTGGTTGTTTAGTCAGGTCTGCCTAGTCAAGGATGACCTTAGTTGGGATGGCTCATCTGTGCTTCACGTGGTCTCTCATTGTCCAGCTATACCCTACACCTGTTCTCCTGCTGGCAGGGGTCAAAGAGAGAGGGTGGCAGTGAACATGGCCTCCTAAGGCTTGGAACTGTTACACAATCACTTCCACTGCAACTTATTAGTCCAAGTAAGTCACATGTTCAAACTCAAACTCAAGGAGTGAGGAAATAGATTCTATCTCTTGATAGGCATTGCTATGATGTCATTTTGCAAAGGGTGTGGTAAAAGAAGAATAGATGACTGTGGTCATTTTCCAGTCAGTCTTCCACAAAGCAAAATGAACTTGTAAAGGGCTTAGCACAACACTACCACACAGCAAACTGCTTAATAAAATACATCAATTGTTAAAACCATTATAACCATACTATAATTCCTAGTTATTAATGATACAGTATTTTATCTGACACATTCTATGCATCTCTTCACATTCTCTTCATGCCAACCTCTTCCAGATTCATAAGCAATTGCTCTGGTCTTAATTAGTGCACAAACCATCAATTCTGCTTGGGCCTTAGTGGCCTGACTGCAAGTTGCTTTCCATAGGAAAGTCATCAGGCCCTCTCTACAGCTGAAAGTTTGGTTTGTCTCATGACATCTGGACTAACGTAAAATGTCACACTGTGAGGCATGGGGTCTGTCACCCTGAGGAGCTGGTAAAGCAGCTGGATGAACAAACTGTGCTGTGGAAGAGCCAGTTCTCTATGGGGTCACCTTTGACCAGTGGGAAATAGGACACAGGAAGGAGCAAACAAATAAATGTCCTCTCCTTATCCTCTCATGGACTGTTCCATGGGCAGAATCTTTATAAATCCTGTCCAGAGACATTGTGTGGGGCTGAGCAAACATACCTGCCAGACAACATACTGTATCTACTCACAGATAGATCATCATGAAGCAGTGACTAGTAAAGCATCCTATTATCTTGTTTTCCACACTTCCCTGCCTCACTTTATTTTGTCTTCACCCTCCAGTCCTGTGTCTGCATCTCCCAAATAAAGCATTGGCACTTAATCCTTGCCTCAGGCTCTGTTTCCATGCAACTCTAAGATAAGTACATTTATCATATATCTTGTGCATATATTACATTTATATGTTATAAATGGTTTAAGGATAAATAATAATGTACCAATATTTGTCTAATGATGAAAGCCTATAGGAATAAAGCATAAAGGCATAACTTGTAACACATGTTACAAGTAACATGTGTTCAGTCCACTCATGAGGAGAACTCAGATCCTTTTTGTGATTAAATAATAAGGTTGCTGTGAACAGCTTGGACAGCAGACATTAAAGTAAGGACTTGGAGGGAAAAAATTGCTTTAGTGTCACAGTTAGTATTAGTTTTAAATTGGATAGAAGTTATGTTGCTGGAGGTGTTTTACAGAGCAGGTTGGATGGGTGGAATGAGTGAAAGGACTGGCCAAGAAATCTGTGGACTACTCCCACACAAAACCCAGAATCCAGAGAACCAAGGGCTTTATCTTATAAGAGTCTGCATTTCCCAAATAGGACCCAATTATTCTCCTTCCATCCCTTCCTTTAATGCATTCTCCTTCCTTCCCTACATTGGGACAGAATGTCTAAAGAATTTCCCCAAATGGAGAGATAAAAAAAAAAATAACAAAAACAAAACTTCTCAGACTACAGAAATGAACTAACAGAGGAAGGAGGCTCTCTCCTGCCGCTATCCCCAGGTTCTACAGATTCTTGTAAGAGATATTCAGAGAGCATCAATATCTTGGACATCTGATAAGAGACAGTTCTTCTTAAATTGAAGGGGCTGAGGTGGGGTGGACATTATCAGAGTCATGATACTGTAAAGTTGTCTGTTAAATTCTACTTTAGTTGGCATGACCTCCTCAGTTTACTGGGAGAAACTGTAAGATGGTGTTCAGAACATGACTTTGAGGAGTCAAATCTGAGTTCAAATGTGGGTTGCCATCCTCATCGACCTTCTGGCAAGGTTAAACAAGTTGTGTCATCGATCTTTCTTTTCTTGGTCTTAGAGTTGGTAATAACATCCTTTTAAACTAGTGTCTTAGGTGAGTTAACCCTGAGATGAGAACTCATATGCAAGGGATTTTTTAAGGAATTGCTCTCAGAAAAGGCTGATGAAGAAATAAGGGAAGCTGGTCCAAAAGGGAGAAGCCAGGTGAGGAGGGAGAATGTTCAGGTAAATTCCCAACTTCAGCCTGATCCCAAGGGGAGCTCTGCAGTATAAAATGTACCCCAGAGTTTGTGCTACTTCAGAGCAAATGAGCTGAGCTTCCATATTTTAGTACCAATCAGTAAGACCCACCTCCTCATTCATAAAATGGGAATCATATCTATGTTACTGGGCTAATTGCATTCCAAATTCTACATGTATAAGAACTCTTAGCAATATGCCTAGTGCGAGATGAGAACATGACATGTAGTGGGTTGTTTCTAATAATGATTGTCATTATTTTTTTAAGTGTATTTATTTTAAGAGAGAGAGAACAAGCAGATGAGGGGCAGAGTGAAGGAGAGACAGAATCCCAAGCAGGCTCTGTGCCACGAGCACAGAGCCCAATGTGGGGCTTAAACTCACAAACTGTGAAATCATGACCTGAGTGGAGATCAAGAGTTGAACAGTTAACTGACTGAGCCCCCCAGGGGCCCCAGTGATTGTCATTATTATTGAAGAAATTGAACAAGTTGCTAAAGCATCACACATCTAGCCAGAGCAGAGCCTTGAGAGAGGACATGTGTTTGGTTCTTTCCTTCTGACTCTCCGAGGAGTCACAGAAACTCTAAGCTGCATGCTTACACTCCGGATCACTTGGTACCCAGGTATCTTCTTCTGGGTGGTTCTACTCTCAAATCAATTAGAATTAAAGTGAAGAGTTAGAAATGAAAGTGATTCTGTCATGTGTTTGTTAGTGCTGTTCTGAAAATCTGAACAGAAAAGGTCAGACAATTCAAAATGTATTTGTTCATGTGGGTGCATTCACATGGAAGCAAAGTTTAACTGGAAACGTTTCACCTTGACCAGTGTCAGATGTTCATTTGGAAGCAGAGCCTTGTCATCTCTCATTAAGTCTCTAAAACACGCCTAGTACGTGGTAAAAAGAATATATATCATGTGAAAAAATCCACATTCTTTCCTGAAACTATTAAGCACTTTTCTATCTTTCTTAATCCTCATTCTGGGTACTATGCTTCAAATAAAGAATACCCATGTGCCTCTTACTGAAATAATATTCTCAAGCTCTTCCGGTCATTCTGCCTGCATGCCATGGCCAGAAGAGCTGAGAGTTTATATCTCCCAGAAAGAACCTTTTACTGATGCCTTTTGAACGTGCTGAACTGTGAAACCCCAGCTCCCTTGTCATGATGTAGGACAAACTATGGGGCTCCCTTTGGGGTCAGGCTGAGCTGGGGATTCACATGAAGTTTCTCCATCTCCATTTGGCTTCTTAGTGTTTCCTATCAAGCTTCCCTCACTCTTTCACCAGGCTTTTCTGGGAGCAATTCCTTAAGAAATCACTCTGAAGCGAATCTTTGTCTAACAGTCAGCTTCTGGAGTCCTAACCTAAGACACTGATAACAAAAAGGATTTTATTGGGGCGCCTGGGTGGCTCAGTTGGTTAAGTGTCTGACTTCGGCTCAGGTCATGATCTCATAGCTTGTGGGTCCGAGCCCCATGTCAGGCTCTGTGCTGAAAGCTCGGAGCCTGGAGCCTGGAGCCTGCTTTGGATTCTGTGTCTCCCTCTCTCTCTGCCCCTCCCCCACTCACACTTTGTCTCTCTCTCTCTCTCAAAAAACTAAATAAATAAACAATAACAAAAAGATTTTCTTAACGAACATAAGGCCAAAGCAAGCTAGCAACATGGCATAATAAAAATTAGCATTTACTGCATGACTCATTTATCAGGAAATGTGTAAAGCAATCTATGGGTTAGAGTATCTATGGGCTATGTTTGCAGATAAAGAATAAATTATAAAATAAGTACTAATAAAAGATAAAAGTTAAGTAATATGTTTATAACCACACAGCTAGTTAGTGACCAAGTACATCTTCATTCAAACTGATTGATAATAAAGCCTAGGCTCTTAACCAGTCACCACCTTTGAACCCTTGAACTTGAAATGGAGAAAATGTGAAAGAAGATCCTTTAGCTCTTATTCCAAGAGGCATCCATTTCAATGTCTGGATTAATCAACCAAGGAAATTCTGTCTTTGTTTTCAGATTCTCAGCTAGGTCAGCTTTGTGAATGTTTCTGGATTTTGCATCATATTCCATGGAGGAAAGTGTGGACTGATATTTCACTTGCATTTTTATGCTTGTGTTACTTAGATCTTCTTAGAGACCCCGTTGAGTCCCAGTGCTAGCTGCCAGTGCCAGTGATTTCTCCATCAGGGAGTGGGGTTTAAAATTATCACTGACAACAAAGGCTCATCCACTAGAAATGTAATATCCCTGAAATCTGACCTTCTTGAAGTTCAAAAGATAGTACCACTAAATTGAAAAGAAACCTTCAATGTAGGGTTGATCTTAGGGACTATAATGAGGACCAGAGTTTCAATCTGCTCCCCAAGTGTGTGGCAATAAGGAAGGAAAGAAAGAAAAACAAAGAAGTGGAGATGAAGCTAATTCAGTGGAATTCAGTACAACAAATGTATTGAAGGTCTTCTGCCCTCACTTACTTCATTATACTGGGGCAGCACCCCTGCCGTCTCCTTTTCAAACTCTGCCATAACTCCTACAACCACATTCAGTACAGCAACAATACTTCACAGCAATTCTAAGGATAATAGTCCCTTGGTATTTCTCTACCACTAATAAAATCTATGTGGAAACTTTAAAGCTAATGGTCATAAAGAGTAGCGACACATGTGCATAGCCAAAGAGAAAAGAGCCAGGGACTTAGGACATTTCATTATTTCCTTGCTCTTTCCCTCCTGCCATGTATTAACCTAAACAGCAGCAGATAGTAGATCATGGGACACCTACATGTTGGGGTGGGTCCTCAAACACCTTGAACCATGTGAAAGATACCATATAAGGTGCCAGCATCTTCTCTCCTACAAAAAGCTTGGAGTCTAGACTGGAGGCTAACACTTTTGAATTGATGCAGCATGAAATAAGTAGATTCTATTCATGATTGTGTGGGTTTAGTAGATGAAGAAATCATTTAGAGCCAGGCTGATCAAGGCAAACATTGGGAAGGAGGTTCATTTTGAAGAGCAGTTAGCTGTGGGAAGGCTAAGAGGACTAGAAAAGGCATCCCAGGCTCAGAGTCTGCATGAGCAAAGGTGTGACAGAAAAAATTTAGAAGACATATCAGATGCATAATGGATCCACATGCAATAAAGAGTTTGAAACAAAAATTTGAAATATTTGAACTAGGCTAAACTGCCTTCCAAATATTTTTGTAATGTCAAATGCTTCCTTTACTAAAAATCCACTGACTATTGCTTGACAAACTATAGTACTAATATAGTTCTGTATAACAAACCACCACAGACCCAGTGATTTGTGACAACAACCATCTTGTTTACTCATAATTCAGGGGATAAGCAATTTGGGCTGGACTCAAACGAGTGGTCTTCTGTGGTCTAGTCTGAGGTCACTCATACAACTTTTGTCATTCTGGCAGCTCACCTGGGGTTAAGTGGTCTTGATGGCTTTGAATATATGTTCCTATTTTGGAGACCATCTTAAACCATGGATTCATTCATGCTGAGGGCATGAACTCCACCTACCGCACTCTCTGCATCCCCCCAGACTCTGCACTAGGTGGAATCTGTCTCATGGACTCTGCCCTTCCATCAGGGTCACAGTGAAGATTCTGATAAATGATATTGAGAGAGCTAAGGGTTATGGATCTGAAGCCAAAACATTTACCATTCTTTTACCATAGGGAAGGAATTCTGAGCAGTATTTCAAATTTGTAGGTAAATCTATGATATTTATCCAACTAAAAAAAAATCACCCACTACCATGAACATTCTGGAATGGTTAGATAGAGAGATGGTAAACCCATCTTGTTCAGTGCTCTACAATAAGACATGGAAGGAGTCTATGGTATCAGGAAAACATAGCTATGATAAGCCTGAGTGGTGACATTCTTTACTCGGTGGGGAGAAAACAAATCTGTGTACTCCTAGTATATGTCTGCAGGCTCTGGCATAGATCTGGAAAGGAAATATTTCTCCCTTTGGTCTAAAACACAAGACACATAGCAACTAGCAACTCCTTTTCTCCTTAACACCTGCATAGGGATTTGTCATACCTGCAAGTAATATTTATTTTCATTTACTTTTGGTATTGAAAATCCAGCTCCTTAAACTTCTAATATTTGAGAAAAAATATCATTTAGTGGCCTGAAACAGCATCTAACTAAATGGTGTCCAAAAAGATGGAAAAATTTCATCTTCTTTCTAAAAATATCCCAGAGAGGCTTTTATACAGGGAGAATACATTTGTTGCAATACTCTGCCTACAGCAGCTGTCCCAAAGGGTAGGCAAGGTTCTCAAAGTACTTCACAAATGTTAATGCATTTATTCCTCAAACATCCCTAATTAATATATAAAGAGCAAGAATTTATTACCATTTTTTTTTTTAAAAAGAGCCACATTAGCATCTGTCCATATCCCCATTGTCCCTAACCCTGTGGTGCACATTGACCTGACATCCAAATGTCACCATTTGCATCTCTTTGCCCAAGGGCTTCTCTTGACACCACATTTCTCTGGACTTATGCACAGCAGGCTGAAACAACTGGAGAATTAACAGTCCCCAGGAGCAGCCATCAACTAATGCCTGACAAAAATTAAAAATCGGTATGCAGTACCATCCCTCTACAACAACCTCTACCCTCTGGTGAGATGACTCTGAGCTCCATGTTCTACAATGGCTCCAGGGTACCCAGTGGGATGGAGCTCCAGTTACCCACAGCGACACTAAAATTGAGCATCTCCCTTGAATCATCTGCCTTGCTGTCCTGGTGCTTCCTGGAGTTGCCTTCTAACTAAATCACTTAAACTCCAATCTTTGTCTCATGTTCTGCTTCTGGGGGAAACAAACCAAGACAAACAGTGATGCATAGAGTAAAACTGTTTGCTTTTAATTAAATCAGATCTAATCTTCAGGTCTGGGATCTAGAATTGCTTCCATAAGACCTTCCTCTTCTTTCTATATTTAGAATTGTGAGAGGCACCTGAGTGGCTCAGTTGGCTGGGCATCAGACTCTTTATTTCAGCTCAGGTCATGATCTCAGCGTCATGGGGCCAAGCCCTGAATTGGACTCTATGAGCATGGAGCCTGCTTGGGATATTTTCTCTCCCTCTCTGTCTCTCTCTCTCCCCCCTCCTCCACTTGTGCTCTCTCTCTCTCAAAAAGAAAAAAAAAAAAAAAGAATTGTGAGGTTTATAAATTAGAAGAAAAGATCACAGGACATTTTAGTCCAAACTCCTCATTCTACATATGAGGAAACTGGAGGTCAGAAAGGTGAAGAACTTGCTTCTTGGGGTAAAGCAGAGCACCTTTCGTTCCCAGAACAGCACTGTCCACACTAAACCACCCCACATTGGTTGTTCTGAGAGCATCTATCTTTCCTTACTGAATATGATGCAATCGAAATAATATAGTCCAGTAAGGTAGAGAGCAAACTTGCAGATAGCACAATAAAAAAAAAAAAAAAAAAGGCTAGAATAAGAAATAGGGAGCAAAACTGGAGATATAGGCTTTGAGTTATGGAATGAATAAGTCATTGGACAAAAGATACAGCATAAGGAATATAATCAATGGAACTGTGATAGCCTTGTATGGTAACAGATGGTAGCAACACTTGTGGTGAGCACAGCATAACATCTAGACTTGTCAAATTACTATGTTGTACACCCGAACCTGCTGTAATATTGTATGTCAACCATACTCCTATAAAAAGTAAATAATAAATAAAAATAAATTTTAGGGGGTGCCTGGGTAGCTCAGTCAGTTAGGCATCTGACTTCAGCTCAGGTCATGATCTCCTGGTTTGTGAGTTGGAGACCCGTGTCGGGCTCTGTGCTGACAGCTCAGAGCCTGGAGCTTGCTTCTGATTTTGTGTCTCCCTCTCTCTGCCCCTCCCCTGCTTGTTCTCTCTCTCTCTCTCTCTCTCTCTCTCTCTCTCTCTCTCTCTCTCTCAAAAATGATTAATGGTTAAAAAAAAAGTTTTTCAAATAAATTTTTAAAAATAGGGAAAGAGTAAAGAAAGAAAAAACAGGTTAGCCTAGCAATGAAAGGTTAAATAGAGTGCAGTGGTTCTCAGTTTTGAACAGACATTGGAATTACTTGAGGTGCTCTTAAAAATGTGGAGGCCTGGATCCATTCCCCCAGAGATCCTGATTTAACTGATTTGGTGTGCACCTTTGGCACTGGGACTTTAAAAAAGCAACGCTCAGTTGACTCTACTGTGCAGCCAAGATGGAGAACCACTGGTCTGGCATACCAAAATTCTTCCATCACTGAAATAAGAAATCATATTGCTTTAGGTAGGGACTCTCAGCAGTCAAAAGAGGCTCCAAGGATATTAAAAAATGAAGAATTAACAAAAGAAGGTGTAAAAATATTTTACACATGTATTTTAAAGGTTTGCATTTAATCAGCTAACATTTATAGAGAGTACTGTGCAGTATAATTACATATTAACTACAGTGCCTGTTGTAGGGCAAATAATGGCCCCAAAGATGTCTGCATCAAAATCCCCAGGACCTGTGAATATGCTGCCTTACTGATAACTGAGATTTCAAAAATATGATTAAGTTAAGGTTCCATAAATGGGGAGATTATCTTGGATTACCCAGGTAAACCCAATGTAATCACAATAGTCCTTACGAAAGGGAGGCAAGAGGGTCAGAGTCCGAGAAGAAGCGAGACTAGAAGCAGAGGCTGGAGTAATTGGCATTGCTGGAAGGGGGCCAGGCACCAAGGAATGAAGGCAACCTCTAGAAGCTGAAGAAGACAAGTGACAGATTCTCCCCCAGAGATCCCAGAAGAGAAACATCCCTGCCAACACCTTGATATAAGCCCACCTAAGATCCATTTTCAGACTCCAACCTCCAGAACCATGATAATAAATTTGTGCTGTTTTAAGCCACTAGGTTTGTAGTAAATGGTTGCACTAGCAGCAGGAAACTAATACAGGGCTGCTGGTGTGAGCTAGTCATGATACACACTTTAAGGTTTTGTGATAAACATTTCTTTCACTCCCATACCCATCATCCCTGTGGATAATGTAACCTAAAGATAAGAATGAAAGCCTAAAACTGGAGCCCTTTGTGACTGTGCAGTCCAAGCCATAGGACTCTCTTGGCCCCAGTGACCAGCGCTGGCTCCAAGGACATATGATACTGCTGCAGATGACATCAAATAGGACACAGGCTAACATCTGCCTAAATATGATGCCCAACACAGAGAATTAGGGATTCTGAAGAATCATTTGTTCACCTTTTTAAATCTATTCTTCTATTCATCCATTTATTTATCCACTCAACCAACACCATTTGGCTCCTGCTATTATGTTGGGCAGAGGTGTGATCTAGTATAGTTAGGATTTCCAGATAAAATGCAGTTAAACTTATTTCAGAAAAACAACAAATGATTATATATATATATATATATATATATAAATACAGGATATTAATATATTAATATTAGTATTATAATATTGTTTGATGTTTACTTGAAATTCAACTTTACCTGGATGTCCTGTATCTTTATTTGCTAAATCTATACAATCCTGAGGTTAGCAGTTCTCAGCCAGAGTTCCAAGACACACTCCTGTGCTACTGGTAATTTGTGGCTGCACTTTGTGAATGACCTGTGCTTATAAAAACTTAGAACCTGATTCTAACTGAATTTATTCTGGCATGCTGCCTCGTGCCAGAGAGAGAAGAGTGGACTTTTTGTCAGAATAAAAAGAAGAAGGCAATGCACACAACACTTTGGCACCCCCTGGGAGATGAAAGCTGCCATGCTTTTTGAAAGGTAGAAAATAAGGGAAGAACATGACTGATCCAGTGTGTATTACAAGGACTCATAGACTATCTTTTAAATTCTGCCCTGTCATTCACTAACTGTGTGACTTAAGGGAAGTTATATCTTCTATGAACTTTGGGGGTTCTTTTCCTATAAAATTAGAACATTATATAATTTCTAGGTCATTTGATCCATCAACTAATATTTATCCTTGGTCAAACAACTAATATTTACCCGCTATGTGTCAAGCCTCATTCTAGCTGCTAGAGATACTATGTCGAACAGGCCAAAGTCCCTGTTCTCAAGAAACTTATATTTCTTTGGTTATATAATGATTAAAGAAACTATCCCAGCACTGAAGCACACAGTCGGCGTTCAACAAATGTTATGGAATGACTGCTTTGATTTATGATAACTTAACACCTTATCCTCAAGAGGCTTACTCTCAAGTAAACAGGTTAGCCTTGCCTGCCTTGTTTGCTCAAAGGCTTAGGAAATGCTATTTGGGAAAAAACTATTTTAATCTTGAGTAGCACAGGGTGTCAGGGAACAGATTTCATTAGGTTCTGTACTTCCTCTGTGAGAGAAGTTTCCAAGAAGCAGTTCATGACAGGAAGAAGTACAGTGGATTCTATGCTGGGTTTGCCTGTAAGTCAGAAGGCCCATGCGGGGGATGTTGCAACTTTTGCAGCTTTGGTAACCCATATGGAGATGGGGACAAGCAGGAGTCATAGGCATCTATGTGTTTACATTCAATTTCATGTATTCAAGTAACATTTATTAAAGTAATTTCCATGCACAATGGAGGTAACCTTCGGTTTTCAAAGCTGACTGCAGTTCACACTGCTTATATGCAAAAATCTGGCAGCAGCAACTGTGCTCTGAGATTATATAAGAAAGAAATATCTGAAGGAATCCACAGTATTTTTTTTCATGTTGTGAAATATAATTTCCCTAATCTGTATGTGTGCCTAGGAAAGTATAAATAGGAAAGACATTTATCACAGCATAGAAAGTCATCTATTTATTCAACAACTATCCACTGGATGGCCTTTATTAAGCATAGTACTGAGAAGACAAGAGAGAAGAGAAGAGAAGAGAAGAGAAGAGAAGAGAAGAGAAGAGAAG
>NW_024412427.1:24511151-24643692 GCF_014898765.1 Herpailurus yagouaroundi | reverse complement strand
AGAGAAGAGAAGAGAAGAGAAGAGAAGAGAAGAGAAGAGAAGAGAAGAGAAGAGAAGAGAGAAGAGAAATCATGTAAGACCTTGCTACTGAAAGTGTGATCAATCTGTGGACAATTAGCATCACCAGCTATGAGTTCTTCAGAAAGGCAGGATCTTGGGTTCTACCAAGACCTATTGAACTAGCATCTACATTTAACAAGGTCCCAGGGTGATTCAAATGTACGTTATATTTTGAGAAACCCTGATGTATGATACCATCATGATGACCCAGAGAGGATGCTGCTATAGAGACAGAATTTATATACAATATCAAGAAATAAGGAGAGGGACGCTCGGGTGACTTAGTCAGTTAAGCTTCTAACTCTTGATTTCAGCTCAGGTCATGATTTCACGGTTCATGAGTTCAAGCTGATAGCACAGAGCCTGCTTGGGATTCTCTGTCTCCGTCTCTCTCTCTGCCCTTCCCCTGCTTGTTCTCTCTCTCTCTCTCTCTCAAAAGTAAATAAACATTTAAAAAAGAAAAAGAAATGATGGGAATAGCTGTATGATTTTTCTCGAATTAAAATCCAAATCTCCTGCAATGCCGTTCTCTTTCTTTTTTCTCACATGTCATTTCAAACTTTTTGTTTCTTTTACCACAAACAACAGTGGTAAACGAATTCAAAACTATATTATTCCTGTCTGTATGTATTTATTTCCTGGGTTTCATTTCTTCCTTGTGAATTCTTAACTTTGGGTATGCAAATTCTCTATTCATCTTGTTTTTGAATAATGCAGCCTCACTAATATGTGAATGCTTTTTGCCATTAGCTTCAAATATTCATGCCAATAGTTGGTATCAGATTAACATAACAGGTAAAAAAATGACTCCAAAATCAATTATATCCAGGTTTGCAGTATTTTTTATATCTGCAGTAAAGTTTAGTATATCTCCTTCTCTGTGAATGTACATTGATTTTTTTGTAAATTGAAACACGATGCTCATACAAAAAATTATAACCCTTTTATTTATTTTTAAGTGTTTATTTATTTGAGAGAGCGCACATGTGTGCGCACGCACAAGCAGGGGAGGGGCAGAGAGAGAAGGAGAGAGACTCCCAAGCAGGTTCCACACTGTCAGTGTGAGCCTGATGCAGGGCTCGATCTCACCAACCACAAGATCATGACCTGAGCCAAAATCAAGATTCAGGTGGTTAGCTGACTGAGCCACCCAGGTGCCCCAATTATAACCCATTTAAATACAATTCAGTGGTTTCAAGCATATTCACAAGGCTGTACAACCATCACTTCATTTCCAGAACATTTTCATCTCCCATTAACAGTCACTGTCCATTTTTCTTTCCCACTGCTCCTGTTCACCACTAATTTATTTTCTGTCTTTATGGATCTCCCCATTTTGGACATTTCATATGGCCTAAAGTGTCTGGTTTCTTTCACTCATGTTTTCAACGTTCATCCATTTTGTCGCATGTCTCAATTCTTTATTCCTTTGTACGGTTGAGTAACATTGCATTGTGTAGATGTCCTAAACTTGTTTATCCATTCATTTATAGATATTTAGTTGCATCTGCTTTTTGGCTACTATGAGGAAAGCTGCTATGCACATTCATTTACTAGTATTTGTGTGAACTGATGTCATCAATTCTCTTCTGCATGTACCTAGGAATGAAATTGCTGGGCCATATGGTAACTCTATGTGTACCATTTTGAGGAAATGCCAAAGTGTTTTCCACAGCAGCTACACCACTTTAGCTTCCCAGCAGCAGTGAGTGATGGCTCTAATTTCTCCACATCCTTGCCAACACTTGTTCTTGTCTGTGTTTTTTTTATTATAGACATGCTGTTTGCTGTAAAATGGTATTTCATTGTGGTCTTCATTTGCATTTCCTTAATGACTAATGATGTTGAAAATCTCTTCATGTGTTCAGTGGCCAAGTGCAAATCTTCTTAGGAGAAAATGTCTACTCAAACCGTTTGCCCATATTGGGCTTTTTGTTGTTGTTTTGCAGAATTCTTGATATATCCTAGCTACCAGACCCTTTACAAATTATTTGTCAATATTTTCTGCCATTCTGTGGGATACTTTGTTACTCTACTGATGATGCCCTGTGGAGCACAGGTTTTTTTGTTTGTTTCCTTGTTTGTTTTAATGTAGTCTAGTTCATCTATCTTTTCTTTGGCTGGTTGGGTTTCAAAAGTGTCGTATCTAAGAAACTGTTGCCTTATCCAAGGTCATGAAGATTTACACTTATATTGTCCTTTAAGAGTTTTGAAATCCTAGTTCTTATTTAAGGTCTTCAACGCATTTTGAGTTAAGTTTAGTTTACGGTGTGAAGTAGGGGTCAAGCTGCACTAGCACCACTTTTTAAAAACATCAATTTTGGGGCGCCTGGGTGGCGCAGTCGGTTAAGCGTCCGACTTCAGCCAGGTCACGATCTCCCGGTCCGTGAGTTCGAGCCCCGCGTCGGGCTCTGGGCTGATGGCTCAGAGCCTGGAGCCTGTTTCCGATTCTGTGTCTCCCTCTCTCTCTGCCGCTCCCCCGTTCATGCTCTGTCTCTCTCTGTCCCAAAAATAAATAAACGTTGAAAAAAAAAATTGAAAAAAAAAACATCAATTTTTGAATTGCTTTGGCACCTTTAACAAAAATCAGTTGACTGTAAATGTATGTAAAATGTGTTTTATTTCTAGACTCTTAATTCTATTCCACTTATCTATATGTCTACCTTTATGCCATTACCACACAGTCTTGATTATTATACTTTGTATTAAATTTTGAATTGGAAAGTGTGAGTCCTCCAACTTTGTTCTTTTTCAAGAGAGTTTTGGCTCTGCTGGATCCCTTGAATTCCCATATGACTTTTAGGATCAGCTTGGGAAATACTGCCATCTTGACATGTGAAGTCTTCCTATTCATGAACATGAATCATTGTTATATTAATGTAAGTATTCTTTCATTTCCTTCAATGATGCTTTTAAGTTTTCCTATGGTTGCCCAGGGGATTATAAATAACATCTTAACTGATAACAATCTAGTTACTTTAACACGAGTTTAATTTCAATAGTATGCTGAAACTTTGTTCCTATACTGTTTGATTCTCCACTTGTTCCTCTGTGTCACTACTGTCATATAAATTACAACTTTATGTTCCATGTGCTCATCAACACATATTTATGGTTGTTCATGTATGCAGATATCCTTTAAATCAGAGAGGAGAAAAAAAGAGTTATAAACCAAAATACATTTTTACTGTCTTATGTATTTACTTATATAGTCACCTTTACTGGTAGTTACTATTTTTAATGTGGATTTGGTTTACAGTTTAATGTTCTTTTATTTCTGCTTAAAAGATTTTCTTTAGTAATTTCCTGTTGGTCTCCTAATGACAAATTCTCTGTTTTTATTTATCCTGTAATATCTCTTTTTCCACCTTCTTTTTGAAAAATGCTTAGGCTAAATACAGAATTCTTAGCTCAACTGGTTGAAAAGACTTTCGGGACATTACATATATCATCTTGCTGCCATCTGGTCTCCATGGCTTCTGATGGGAAATCAACTGTCAATCTTATTGATGATCCCTTATATGGAATGAATTTATTTTCTCTTGCTGCTTTCAAGACTTTGTTTTTGTCTTTCAACAGTTTGTTTATGGTGTGTCGAGGTGTGAATATGAGTTTATTATACTTGAAGTTTGTTGAGTTTCTTGTATATTCAGATTAATATTTTTCATCAAATTTAGGAAAATTGGGACCATTATATATTTAATAGTCTTCCCTGTTGGCTCTCTCTTCTCCTTGTGGAACTTCAATTATGACTATGTTGACATGCGTATAAGTCTCTGCTCATTTTTCTTCATTTTTATCTGTTCCTCAGTGTATATAACCTCAATTACTTTATGTTCAATTGTGCTGAATTTTCTGCCTGCTCAAATCTACTATTATGTTCCTCTAGTAAATTTTAATTTCAGTTAGTGTACTTTTCAATTCTAGAATTGCTACTTAGTCCTTTTAGTTAATTTCTGTCTCTTTATTGATATTTGCTACTTGGTGACACATCATTCTTATGCACTCCAATAGATTATATGTTCTTTGACTATAATTAAAATAAATGATTTCAAGTCTTTGTCTAGTAAGTCCAATACATGAGCTTCCTCCGAGACAATCTCTATTGACAGCTCTTTTTCCTGTTAATGTACTGTACTTTCTTGGGTTTTTTTTTTCTTGTAAGCCTCATTATTTATTGGAAATTGAACATTTAAAAAATAACATGGAAACTCTGGAAATTAGGCTTTCATCACATCCTATGTTTTGCTATTACTACTGAGTTTTGTTTTGTGACTGGGTGTGTGGTTGGTGGTGGTGGTGATGCCTGTGGCAATGGTTTTGTTGGTTTAATGGCTTTCCTGAATTAACTCTGTTAAGTCTCTATTCTTCTATACTTGTGGTCACTAAAGTCTCTGCCTAGTTAACATCATGGTCAGCTAATTACTGGACAGATTTTTATAAGTATATAAAACCAATAAGTCTACCAAGCTTTGTTGAGGGGCTCTGTGTATCTGCTGGGGAACACCGTTAGTACTTAGCCAGTATTTGACAATTCTACCTTATGTTTCACTTCCTGCTGACAAGGAACCTCAAGGTAGGCCACAGTTGAGAACTTAACGCCTTCTCAGATATTTCCTGAACATACACACATCCCTGTGCATGCACATAAACTTTATACCCTTGTGATTGTGTATGTGAGCTTTTTAAAACCCCTATAGATATCTCCTTTCCCAGCTTTTCCTTTAAAACTTTTTGGTTAGCCTGTGGTTTTCTCCATAGTCTGTTATTTACTGCTTCAGACGGACACAAAGGTAAGCAGTTTAATTCTAATTGTTTTTGACAAATTCTGCCAGGCTAAAGGATTTTTTTCCATTATAGGAGGTCCAAGTCAAGGCAAATAAAGACTGTCTTGCAAGCAGGGTCTTTCAGGGAACGACTAGATAGGTCAAATAATGATAATCTATGGAAATGAAGTTTAAAGGAGCTTCAACTCTGTTTCTCTTCTAGTTGCTACCAGGCTGCCATATTTAACTATGGGCATGGGCTCTAGGTTTTCAAGGCAACCAGCTACCACATAGTTTACGGGTGGAAAGAGAGCAACAGGATAAGGCTCACTGTTTTTACTGAGATCCAACCATTGTTACTGAATAAATACTTTCCACATAACTAAAAGCCTTTTGTTCATTTTCAGAGTTATAAAAGTGTTGATTCTATTTATTACCAATATTTTTGTAGATTTTATGGAAGAGAGAATTTTCAGAGATCCTGCCATTTTTTCTGACACCAATGACATTAATAATTTTAGAGTAAAAATGCATAAAATGTAAAATATTGGTCTGAGGGGAAATCAGAAAGTCTTAAAATTTCATCTTGTTTTATTGTTCAATACCTCCCATGAGGAAACAATATGTTATCTGTGTAATATTATAACTTTGTGAACATTGTGCATATTCATTTTCCTGAGAATTTTGTGAAGGCATAAAATGGTTGATATTATATTAAACATAAACAGGAAGATGTTTTCTGAAGATGCCTATTTCTCAGAATGGCAGCTGTACCTTGGAGACAGGGACTAGCTATTTAGGATAAATAAATTGCTTCAGGCCTAGACTTAGAATTCAAGAAATGTGGTAAAATAAGCCTTGACTTAGGTGTTTCATGTTTAAGATAGGGCCTGGAATTTGGTGAACTATTGCAGGGGGTAAGAGTAGAATTTCCCATTGTGGAGTGGTAGCCCCAAGGAGCAAGCCAGCTAGGGTGAAATCAGTACTTGTTGTTATTAACCAGACTACTTGTGATACCAATATTGACTGTTTATTTTCCTTGTATTACCATTGAAGGTGAGATCCTTTTCTGAAAGCTAGATAAGAATGTGTATTCAGGAGAAATCTAGACTTAACCTGATCCCATCTTAAAAAAAAAAAATGGACCAAAATCAGCATTTTTTGTATTTCTGATCATGTGCAACATCATTAAACGTCCTTAGAGTCAAAGCTTATCATCAGAGGCCACAGGCATAATTTTGCTTAGGCTGCATAGTCATGAAAGGTTTCAATGTCAGACTTTCAATCTTACCTTTAGATTATATTATCTATATGGTCACTGGGTCAGAGGATAAGCACTACAGGAGTGAAGAAATATATAAGATATTGTTGCTTAAAGTGCAGTCTGTGGACAATTAGCATCACCATCTTATGAGAGATTTTCACATACATAGAATTTAAGGCATCACACTAGACCTACTGAACCAGAATATACATTTAAACAAGATCTCCTGGTGATTCATGTGCACATTAAAGTCTGAGAAGTACTGCCATAGATAATCTAGCCATGGATTGTTGAAATTTGATTGTATACACTCCATTAAACAAGGCCTTGGGGAATTTAAAAGGTTGTTTTTGATCTTTCTAGCTACTCTGCTCCTTTCAATTGCAAAAGCAACAGGGCAGCTAAAATATTTTAACCTCAATGTGGCCTCTTATAAGTTATTAGCTGAGCTATATTAAATATCATTCTATATAACGTTGCAGTAAAATTTCTATGGTGAGAAACAGAGAAAAGTCATGCTTTTTCCCCCAAGAAAGTTGATTTATGAATCCTAGAGAAATTCCATAGTTAAGTCATTTTATGTACTGAACAGGGTCTATACCAAGAAAGCTACTTCTTGAAAGAACTGCCAAATACCATTCTTACATATTTAATGGGCAGAGGTGAAAATGATGATAAGGAACAGTCCTACCTTGTTGCAGAGCTGAACTTTCCAAAATTTATTGAATATATGAATTGTCACATTATATGAGAAATTCAGTAGTAGGTTGTCCAGGTGTCTTAGGAAAAGCCCTGTAAGATAAGGAAGATCAATGGAAATCAGGAGCATCTTAAATCAAGTTCGCTAAAAGCAGAGCCTGAAATGGGGATTCAGATGTATGGGATGTATTGCAGGAGGCTTCTCCGGTGAAGGGGAGTAAGGGAAGCAGGATGGGCAGGGAAAGCACATGAGCAATGTGGTATGAGCTGATGTGGTATCTAACTTCAACCTGATCCCACAAGGAGCTCTGGAGTATCAATTTCACCACAGAGCCCCCTCTAAGGCCAGGAAACTAGCCTGTCCCTAAGTCAGTCAGTCATTGACTGCCTCTTGAGGACAGACATGACCTCCTTGGCTAAGGGCAAGTCCCCAGAGCAGGAGTCCTCATGACAGCCAACAGAGATAGTGGCTCCTTTCTTGAGGACAGCTTGGAGGCGCATCACCAGGGCTTCAAAGGAATCATACTGGGAATGAACTGTGACTCTAAAACATCCATATTATTACCCATGAATACAAAGCTCAGTACGATCTCACAGCCTCAGAGGAGGCAAAAAACAGATCTTGATATAGGGCATATTTTCCATTCATCCATATTTATTTAATCTGTATAATTTTAGCATGTATGGTGTGCATAGTGCTATGCTGGGCCCTGTATGTTTTTTTTAAGTTTTCAATATATGGTGTCTTATTTTGGGTTCTACTTTAAATGCAAACCCTGAAACAAGGACTTGGGTACAGGTAATATGTCTGGAAAGTAACTTCAGGAAGCACAAAAGAGGGTTAGGAAAAATGAGAGAGGGAATGAAGAAAAGGTTCACTCCAAAATAAATTGTGAACTGTTTGTAGTAAAAAGCTCTTGTATAGCATATCACCACCTTGGGCAAATGGGGTTCAGTCCCATTGGTGACTTTTTGAGGAATGACTTAGAATTGTGCCACCAATTCCCATCCCTTGTTTTAAAAGGATTGTTTCTGGAGGTGTGATCTCCACAGCACAGCCTGGCTACCATGACTTTAGGCTGTATATAATGTGACTAGAAAGAAAAAAAGGAATCACTTTAGACTAATCAAAGTTTTCATACACGAAGTAAGAATGCTCCAACTGAGGCAGATGAAAGGCTAAGGAATACGATACAAGTAGAAGAAAGGGAATTTGAACTTGACCTGCAGAGAATGAGGTGTTATGAAGATTAATATGGGCACAGTAGACAATAAAAGCACTGACTTATCATGATCATTGTGGCAGAAGACTGTAGCAAGATTAGCAAGCATGCAGTCATCCAACAAATATGCATTTAGCACCAACTGTATGCACAACCTTCACAGCATCAGGGTCAGAGAGACAGCGCCCTAGAACTCATCCAGTGTGGTCCTCCAGCCTGAGTTAAGTCAAGACTAAGCAGCATTCCTCCAAAAGCAAGTATCAGCCCTCAAATGTGGTACCAAGTTGCCCTCTTCCAAGGTTCAGGGAGACCGCCTAGCTGACTCAGGTTGAGCCTGTGGGGTCCTGGGCACATCTGAGGGAATTTCTCCTACATATGATGGGCGGGTTGGTTGCTAACCCAAAGCTCAGGAGGCCAAGGTTCTAGGTCATGCTCTGCCAATGAACTTCACAAGCTTTACCCCTGTCTGGGACTCCATTTCTTTTTCTCTAAAAATAAAGCAACCTGACTTGGGGATGTCTGCAGCCTTCTCCTATAAAATTCTGCTCTGATGAAACCCCAACCCTCATTTTATGGAATGAGTACCTGGCTGATTTGCCACCCCCTCAAAATCCTGCCACACCTGCAACATGTTCTTCCAGAAAGGTCCAGCAATGCTTTTGGTCCTGCCTTTAAACTAGCATGGCAAAGTCATTCCTCATATTAAAGGTCATTTGCCCATTTGCAAGGTTCATAAAGCAACAACATTCTTTTTTATTTGTTTGAAATTAGTCACCTTGTATTTCCCTTAAATAAAAATCTAGTGGAAATTCTTCACCTCATCAATTTTCATAACTCAGGTGCAAACTCAGGCATGCCTTCCTTTTGTGCAGAAAAGCTCTTCTGTGATGTGTTTTGGGTTTCTTTCTACATGAACAAATATCTCTAAATAAAGTTCTACAACATTTATTATTTTCCACTATATAATATTTTTAAAGAAAAAAAAAAAAAAAGAAACACTTGTGAGATGTGCTGATTGATAACAGAATAGACCATGCCTATGGAAAGCCTTTCTATTCACAATATAGAGCCACTACAAAGCCAGGGAGGTGGTGGCTTACATAAACCTTAGCCATAGGATCCAGGAATAAATAAAATACCATCCCAGATCTATAAAATGACAATAAATGTCAGTGCTCATAAGTATTCCCAAATCCGCATGGTCAGCCACAGAATCTCAACATGCCAGGTGTTCCACCTCCAAGTCCAGACAGAGATCTAAGCTGTGCTTCTCTGAATAAACCCATCTGAGAGCATCAAGAGCACATGCTGTCCTTGAATTCTGGAGTAAGTTGGCAAATGCAAGTTCAATCAAAGGCAATAATGTAACAAGTGTTCCAAGTGTAATAATAATAAATTTCTACAGCCAAATTAGTAGGACATGCAAGACCTAAAACCTAAGTGGGAATTAAAACTGCTCTTTTAAATGGAAAAAAAAAATCAAACTGTGTAGAAAAGAGGCATCACATTAGTCACACATGCTAGAAAGGTCTAGATTCCCAAGGACAAGGGGCATTTTTTTTTATTCCACTAAGAAAATAAGTGTTCATGGCTAATGTTGCAGCACTAAGTTGCACTAAGTGAAAAATTTCATTTGGTTGCTATTTTTGATAAAGAAACTGTTTGTGAATGTTCAACAAGGGCTGGACTCCAGAGGGATCACATCAGAAATGTCATGTGTTTGTAAGAACTTAAGAGAAGGAAAGAATGTATCTGTCAGCCTTGGATATGCAGCCGTGATGCCTTAAATATTGTGCATATAACAACTCTGGAAAACATTTTCGTTTTGCCCTTTGGGTCTTGAAGGAATAACTGCAAAAAAAAACAAAGGGATGGTCCATTTTACATATCTGAACTCTCTAGCAGCCACATTATTCAAAATCCTAAGTTTCATAAAAAGATTGCCTTGATAGAAACTTTAAAGGCCATTTAGTTCAAGTCCCCATCTATGTGGGAATATCTGATGGGTGTTTATTCTCAGCTTGGACACTTCAGGCAGGGAGAGAGATGGGGTCTTTGTTCACATCTCAGTGTCCTGCAAAGCCATCCAGCCTGCCTGCCTGCCTTCCTTCCTTCCTTCCTTCCTTCCTTCCTTCCTTCCTTCCCTCTCTCTTCCCTCCCTTCCCTGCCTCTCTTTCTTCCTTCTTTCTTCTGTGCCTCCTTCCCTCCTCTCTTCTTTCTTTCCCTCTCTCCCTCCTCCCTCCCTCCTCCCTTCCTTCTTTTCTTCCTTACTCCCTCCCTCTAACCCCACTCTCTTTCCTCATTCGCTCCCTCCTCTTTCCTCTTCCACCTCCCTTCCTCTTTCCTTCCTTCACCATTTTCTTTTCCCTCCTTCTTTCTCTCCTTCTTTCCATCACCCCTCTTTATCCTTTTCCCCTCCTTCTATCCCCATCTCCCTTTCTTCCTTTTTAAGAAACAGCCCTGATTTTGAGAAGTTTTACCTTCTGTTGTGCTAAAAATCCATTCTCTCTCGATGTCCTCATTTGTGTACATTTCTCAGCCTCAGAACCCAACAGAGTGACTCTGTTTGGCCTACAGGACCCTTTCTTTCCAAATTCTACAAGAAAACCCCATGCTTCTCCTTTCCCAGGTTCCAAATCTCTACAAAATTCACATGTATGGTTTATGAACTGGAAACCTGTTAGGGAAGGAACAAAATTTTTAATGCTTATATATTAGCTATGTTTTTATGATTTTGTTACTTTACTATCAGGATGTCAGGAGAACTAGCCAGGTAATAATAATACAGTAGTCAAAATTATTGCACGTTTACCATGTGCCCAGATAATGTACAATGTATTTACAGGGACTATCTTACAGAATTCTCTCCTCCTGCAAGAACGCCATTTATCAGCCTTTTTGTACAGAGAAACATGCCCAGGGTGAGCCAGCTAAGAAATGACAGTGTGGGTTACTGAGCCTTTATTAATCTCCTAACCTAGTGCTCTCAACCACTACACAGTCACATGTGTGCAGTATTTAGTTTCCAAAAAGGCATTAAAGCCAACTTCTAATTTTTCCCAGTTTTATAGTTAGCATCCCCAGGAGTGCCAGAAGCCCTGTTCCCACTTGTGAGCTCTGCATGCCTTAGACAGAGGTACTCAGCAGCCACAAAACCCACCGGGCTATGTCTTGCTACCTCACCCTAGTCAAGGCTGCTCCCTTGTCCTGGACCACCTTCCTCTTGCCTCTCTCCATGCCATGTCAGCACCCTGCCTTTCAGGCAGACCTGTGCGCGTCCAGCCTGCCCCATCATCAACCCTGGAGATCACGTCCTGCCCGCCCTTGCCTCTCACTCAGCTCAAGAAACACCCTGGCTCTGTTTGAGGTTCTTATGTGGGAGACTTCTCACCTCCACCAGATTATGAGAGCTGCCAGGGCAGAATCCAGGCACACAATAGGCCCTCAGCTCATGCATGCTGGACACGTTGATCAATGCATCTCCTTCCCTAGCATCTCCACTGAAGGCTAAGGTGCCGTTTCTCTCCTGAGCTACACACACAGCTCCAATTTCTCAAAGGAGCATGAGCATACCTCAAGTCCCAAAATCCTTGGTTGCTCGTCTGCCTTACAGCATCACTCAAACTTTGAGTTTCTTCCAGTAGCCTGCATAGAAAGAGGGATTTCGTAAGCGGCCAACAGTATATTTTGTGCTCAAATTCCTCATTCACACAAGACCAGAAAAGAAAAACAAAAACAAAAACAAAAATCCATACTAGCCCCTGGAGTGTCTCAGCTTCCAAAAGAGTTGTTATTAGAAAATTGCCCTTGACTGAGACCCTGGAGAGGAGCTAGTGCTTCCCGTGGCACATGCAACCGTGAGCAAAGAGCCCCCGAAGCATTGGGGCATAATTTTCTCTCTTAATAAAAGATTAATTCCCATGTAAAAGGCTGCATGGGGACCATCATTACTTGCTGGCAGGGCCGTTCCATTTCCCTGTGCCGTCTCTGACCTGTTCTGGAAAGCTGTATAATGTGCTGTCGGGGGCGTCATTCCAGAGATGGAGGAATGCAAATGAAACCAAGGAAGAGGTTGTGCAGACCTAGATTGAGACACCAAAGTTCTGCCCTCAGCTCTGACATTCCCATTTCCATTAATTGGTTTTCACTTCCACTTACCAGACCATCTCAAAGAGGCTTTCTCATTCTCTGTGCCATGATCAGAGTGTTATAAACACACCTCCACATGCTCTCCCTTCTGCCTGCTCACTCCCCTACTTTATAATTGGGCCAATTTCTGGTGGTGGCGGTAGCTGATACTTCTTGAACACTTTCTGAGAGATGGGCCCTGTGCTTGGAACATTACTGTGAGTTATAGCTTTTAATACTCTTAAATCCTGAGAGAGGCACCTGTATTATTATTGTAAATATATAACCAGTAATATTATATGTCATTATACATAATCAAATTAATGTTTATAAAATGTACAATGGAATGTGTGATTAAAAAATAATCATCTCTGTTGTGCATCTTAGGTTGGAAAGATCATCCTGGGTCCCTCAGCTAATAAGTAATAAGCATTTCATTTAAGTCTAAGCTTTTCTAACTTTTTTAAGTTTTTGCATTTAACTAGTCTGATATACTACCTGTCTGTTTATCCTCCAAGGCCATGTTCAAATATTACCCTCTACATGAAGAGCCTTTTTGGTGGCAACAAAGGCGAGTGGCTTTTCTACCCTCCCTATCACATTTTTACATATATAACAGTAAATCTGAGTCTCATCAAGGCCTATTTCAAAATAGTGCCAAAATCAGATGAAATATTAGTCCCATATCAAGAAATTGTAGAAAAGAAGGAAAACCCTTTTTGCAGGCTCTTAAGAAGATACCAAAGTTAGGTTACATTCATTAAACCTAACGCCAAGGCAAAATATCTTAAATTTGTCATATAGTTCCCACCCACCCCCATCTGTTCTATGGTAGTTCTTCCCTTGCCCCTGTATAACAAACTTAGCAGGCCCCATGACGTGTCCGGTCACAATTATATCATCAAAATTCCTCATCACTTTAAATCATAATAGTAATTAAAATGTCCAATCCCTGTAACTACAAAGGCCTACATGTAGAAAGGAGGGGAGATATTCAGAAGTTTCTTTTCCTGTCCAGCTCCTCCTTCTACAGCTCTCTAAGCTTGATGTCTTACTTTTCTAGAATTAGGACATGGGAAGTTTATACTAGACTGAAACCCTTGTAAGCTGCCTTTGTATTTTCCAATAAACAAGAGCAATGCATACTGTATATATTACATAAAATAGTCATCATTATATTACATAACAATATATAATATAGAAATATGTAATATTAGATTTCACTAGTATTTTTTAAAATTTAAAACAGCACACAGAAGAAATAACAGCCATCCATAATTCCACCACCCCAAATGACCTCTGTCCACATTTTGATGTACATCATTGATTACTTCTCCTTCGTCCATAGGTTTACACGTTGCATGTGTATGTTTAAAGAAGATACTTTCTCTAGATGGTCTTTTTGAAATCTTAGCAATGATCTTTCTCTGTCCTAAGATTCTTGAGTGTGATAAGTACAAAGAAATCATAAGTCACCTGTTGATAACTAGTGTAACATCTTTGCCTTCCACAAGCGGTCATGTGGACAGGTTAAGGGCCTAGACCTCAGAGCTAGACTCTTTGGGGTCATTACAAATATCTCCCCCCTTCCCCAACTTAGTAACAGAGTACCATTCAGTAAATGAAATCAATTAATGTTTCTATGTATATAGAACAGGTAGTATACCAGACTAATTAAATGCAAGAACTTAAAAAAGTTAGAAAAGCTTAGACTTAAATGAAATGCTGATTACTTATTAGCTGAGGGACCCAGGATGATCTTTCCAACCTAAGATGCACAACAGAGATGATTATTTTTTAATCACACATTCCATTGTACATTTTATAAACATTAATTTGATTAATTAAAATAAAACTGATTAATTTAATCCATTTTCAGATCTGTAAAAGTGGGGACTGTTAATAGTAACTGTCCTCATTTTCATTGTTAGTTGTGACGCATAAAATATATAAATGATCGTGTCTGTTTAATATTGTTTGAAGAGTGTCCAAAAAATGTAAAGTTCTCTATAACTGTTAGCTATTAAGACAAGGATGATGATGCTGATGCCGACATAATTACACAGTGGGAAACACAGTTCTTGAGAAGCTCCTAATTAGTGAGATGAAATGAGTATCCCCGTTGAGCGCTAATCTATTGTCTCAATTCTTTTAAAAAGTCACAATAGGTTTTAATAAACAAGGTGGAACTTAGTAGGATTTAAATTCATTTGAGTCTGATGTTTGATATATATATGTTATTTTTCCTTGCAGTGGTTTTCCATTTATCAGGGGTTTTCTGGGTCTTCTTCATGTCCCCTAAAATCTAACTAGATGACAGTAAATTGCCCTTGTCCTAATAAACTAACCCTCAGAGAAGAGAAGCTACACATGAACCTCATTGGTGCTACCAGCACTGCAGTCCACGCACACTCTCCCTAAACTCGTCTCTGATCTGAGCATCAGAAAAAAAGGGTGAGCCTGAAAAACCAACATCATCCCCTCCTCCCTAATCACCTGCCAGTGGAGTGGATCCCCAGAGACTGGTGTGGTTGGAACATCTCTTCTAAAGCTGAGAGGCCCAAGAAGGACTGGGGCAGGCAGTAGAGGCTAAGAATTAAGAAGTGAGAATTCTTCAGGTATCAGCTGGCAGGATGTGGTGCGTAGGGGGGCGGGGGGATGTATCAGGAGCCCTGAGACGCAGTTAATGATCATGAGCCTGGATGTTTCCACAATGTTGGTCTGAGCATTTGCATGTTTTTTCTTTCCCTTGGTTATTTCCTTCTGTTCACTGGGTTTGGCTTTTGAAACATGATTAGAAGTTTTTAAGGACTGTTTTTAAGAGCATTCCACAGACTATCATCCACATTGACTTAGAACAGCCAGGGTCCTGCAAGTGGCTCCTGGAGACACTGACATGCAGGTGGTCCCTCTAAGTTAGTGGTTCTCTATCTTGGCTGCATAGTGAAAACTACCCAGGAAGCTTTTAAAAAGCCCAACACCCAGGCTTCACCAAAACCAATTTCAATCAGGAATAGAGAAGACGAGACCCAGGCATCAGCATTTGTTAAAAGCTCCCTGGCTTATTTCAATTAGCAACCAAGGTTGAGAACCCATGCAGTTGGCTATAGCTAAAGAGTCTAGCTCTGTCCAGACCAGTGCATTGTTTTCTATGTACCGAAACCCTAGATCTTAGATTAGGCTCTTGATCACAAGAGGAATCAGTGAGATATGGGAGGATTGCAGAACTGGTTTCATGGCCTGAAGGTTCTGGCCATGCTCTGTCCCAGCTCTGTCACTAACTCAGCTATGTGGGTTTCGATCAGTTACCAAGCCTCATTATCCTTTGTCCATTAAGTGGGAATCATAATATTAATTTTGTAAAGGTTTTGTAAAGATTAAAGGGATGAGATGAAAAGTGCTAGCACGATGCCTGGAATATGATATGTGTTCAATAATTAATACGTGTTGTAGTCATTATTTGCTAAATAACCTGAAATTTTAGAAATAACAGCATGTGTTACTGACAGGGGGACAGTAATACCATTGTCACATACACAGGATAGCACATTTGAAAAGAATATATGTTCACACTACTGATTTATTTAATCTTAACACCTGTCTTTAAATTCATAAGTACTCATGATTATAGATATCAGTGTTCTAAATGGAGGAGGTATTTCCTATGCAGGATGTGATGCAGAAAGGGAATTGAAATTCAGTGGATGCATTCATTGTGTCTGCTGAAGACCTCTAAGTGATGTGGAGACATTATTGTATCCATCTTGGCAGGTATCCAGTGGAGTAGATAAGAATATGTGCTATCATCCAAGGACAGATCAACTAAGTGGCCCAAGAACTCCTGGAGTCATAAAATCATAAAATGTTTAACTTGCAAGAGATTATATAGTCCAATGACTTTAAAATATATATACTCTTAGCAGCAGAACACTTTCCTCAATAGAAATCTTAACTGTTAATGTCCAATATTTGTGAGTAAAATTCTGTTAAAGTGAGGCTTACCTACTTCACCCTGAAGGGTTGTTTGGAGTTCTAGTGATTCCAAAGAATACACTTTGAAATTCACTGATTGACTTGCAAGCAATTATGGTAGACTGTTACTTTGATAGCATTTAGCACAACTCCCCTCTTGGTGTTTTCACTCTTGTGTATTCTCTTCCAGCACTGAGTATGGACTTGGCCATGTGACTAGCCATGACCAGCAAGACATTAGCAAGCATGATGCAAGCAGATATGGTCCTGCTTCATGGTGTACTCACTCTTTGAACCAGTTGCCAGGCTGCAGTAAAGCTTGAGCTAGTCTACTACATGAGACTATGTGAAAAGAGAGACCATGAAGAAGAGCATTAACCAGATATATGAGTGAAGTCCTCTGGATCTTGCAGCCCCAATGTAACCTCTAAACAAATGCAGTCTCATGAGAAATTCCGAGTGAGACCAGCAATTGAACCACCAACCCAAGCCCAGATTATAGAATCACAAGGAGATAAAATGATTGTTGCTTTTAACCACTAAGTTTTAGGGTGAATGGCTACATAGCAACAGGCAACTGAAAAGTTATTTGCTAGAGCCCCTATTATATCGGTATCATCTATCCCTGTGCCTTGCATTAAAAAAGTGCTTTAATGATAAATACTGAACTAACCTGATTAACCAGCAAGTAGAATAACCATAAATATAATCAAAGTTTTTCATTCTGAACTCAAAACGTGTCCTAATTTGCCTGATCCTGTATCAGCGGAACAGAACCCCTAATCTCTAGATACCCAATCTAAATTCCTTAACATTCACTATATTTTGAGGTAGAAAGTGCTATTTTGGTCCCTAAGACCAAAGTCTCAATTCACAGCAGCTAAGAACAGGATGCTTCTAAACAAGGAAATAAGATACCACAATGTCCACGGACTTGTCTTAAAGGAGAGAGCCTCTCTCAAAACTTACATGCTCTTATTTTAGATAAAGTTCTCTTTTAATGTGGTTTTCTGAAATTCTGGCCCATAATTGATTGGATGGAGGAGACATTTGAAGCAAGTATATTAAAACTTCAGTAACAGATAAGAAGAAAATAGGAAAACTCCTTAAAAATACGGATAAAAGTATTCAACAATATTTTAAGAGTCTGGGGCTATTTGGTGTAGATATTAACAACCCTACTCACCATATGAAGTATCACAATCGTATAATATGCCAGAAGGACTAATTAGGTATCAATGGTCTTGAGATATCAATAAAGGTTTAATATATTCTGCTTGATAATTAGTATACCTTCCAACTTGCACAATACTGTAGTGTGTACATATGGTTGTCAATCTGCTATCTGTCTTTTTGGGAAAATTATCACTTCTACATTCCACAGCATTTCTATTTGTTCCATATGGTTCTGGTGGAGCTGAACTCCATGACCTTTAGAAAAAAAGTCCTAAACCCATTTCTGTCCAAATAGTGTATTTCCTTCCATAGGCCACAGCAACTGGTTCAGGGATGAGCATGTTCCCAAGCCTGCCTCTTTAGTTTTCCCCATGATTTTTTCCCAGAGTTATACAGAAAACTGTCCCTTTCCCCTGGATCTTAAGCTCTAACGAAGCCCTGAGCCCTGGTAGGTGGTAGGAATGGAGGTGTGCTTACTAAAGCCAACTCTCTTCCACATGCAGAGAGCCTTTCTTAGAACAAAGCTAAAAAGAAGTAAGAATTGCCAAGAAATTAGAGGAAAGCTCAGTGATGACTGAGCTCCTAAATCTAACTCCTGCCTCATGCTGTGAGCATCCTAGAAAGATGAGCTTTTACAAGTCACCTTTTTGCTTAAGTCGATTGCAATTTTCTCTTGGACACAAGAGACTCTGGAATAATAAACCCATTTGACAGTTTCTAAAATGCTTTCACGTTTATCACCCATTGGTCCCTAATGGTAATCTGCAAAGTGATCAGGGCAGTTGGATGATCCCCCACTTTATCAGTAATGAAAATGCACCTCCCGTGGATGACCTTGCATCATCTACACAGCAAGTCAGATGTGGAGCCTGGCTGAAAAATGAGGTTCTCTGACTTTTTAGTCCAGGAAATTCCCCATTTAACTCATGTCACAAAATTATTTTCTACAAACCTCTATTGATTAAATATTTTCAGGGATTAAAGCGGTAGAAATTCAGTTCTGTGGAATGCATCATTTCCCATTCTCAGTGGGGAACGGAAGCATCACTACCAGGGAGAGTATTTGAGAGGCTGCACCGTCTTTGGCACCTAGGCAACATTCAGGGATGACTCACAGTAGGAAAACAGGCTCAGAAAGTTTTAGGTTGGGTTGCTTGAATGCAGATCCCAAGATGGGGATTCTTGTGCAAGTGACTTAGTGCGGGTAAGCTTACATAAAAAGGCTAGCTAGAGAGGGATGCAGGATAGGGTCAGAGAAGGAGCCAAGGAAGGATGTGATGTCAGCGGGTGTCTGGCCTCAGCCTGATACCACTAGGAGTCTGGAGCAAAAATGGCACCAGAGTTACCTGTCCCCCACTGAGGCAAGGGGAACCAGTTTTGTGTCCTGATATCAGCCAGTCATTGGCTCTGGGCTGCCCCCATGCTGGGTTAAGGGACAAAACCTCCAAGCATTTCTGGGCAAAGCAGCTCCTCTCAACTGAGCCTATTCTCTTGAAAAGAAGCCTGGGAGCAACTCAGTAGTCTTAACAAACAATACCTGTAGTAGCTGAACCCTGAGTTATGGAGAAAATTTTAGGGTGGGGCACCAGTGTGTGCTAAGAAGCCTAGGAAGGTCTCAGCCTGAAACAACACTTCTTCCCATAAGTATCATGTGAAATATCTTATGCCACACAGAGTTTTGTTGGAATTCATCATATCTGTGAATGCCCAATCCAAGACACCTCGAAGCAGAGCTTTTGTGACAGAGGCTCTGACCTATATGGTTTGCCTTCACAATGGATCTTTGACTCCGGTCCCAGTGTCTCATCACTGCTACCATCACCATCCACACCTGGTAGTTAAATACTATGCTTTCAATCAGGAGACCACAGATCAGGTTTCTATAAGTGCCCAGAAAGTTAGGTGGCTACTGGTGGATTTATTCCCTCTCTTTCCCCAAAGAGCACGGCAAGGAAGTTTATTTATTCTTAGAATTTGAGAGAATCACCAGGGCTGTGAATTGTACCACATAATATTGGGCTAAAAAAAATTCACTTTTCTTTATTTGTCAGAATTAAATAAACTCCATTCTCCTGCCTGACTGATGAAAAAGTCCATCCATTGTTAAAGTTTAGTTTTCAAAAGATGACAGAATAATGCTTAGGCAAATATAAAATGAATACACGTTGAAGATTTACTCAAGTCATTAATTACTGAGAGAAACAGTAAGGTGTTAAAACCAACCCAAAGAGCATTTGAAAAGATAGGTATTAATATCCTAGTTAATAAAGGCGGGCTAGGATAGGCTACCTGGCATAGACACAAAAACGGTGAATGTCCAACGGGGTGATAAGCCATCACCTTTGAGGTGATCTGTTCCACTGAATGGAAATAATTTGCATTTCTACTGAAAAATATTTGTGAGATAGCATGTAACTTCACTGAGTCTGGGACCTCATATCAGTAGCAAACTGCAGGTTAAAGAATATGCATTTGCCTAACCCCTGGATGGGCCTGTGCCTCTGTATGACACTGAAAAAGCAAGCCTTTCAAATTATATCCAAACTTTGAGTAATTTTTATTAATAATCATCATTACTGAGTCTCTCTCTGCTGATTGACTCATGCAAAAATCATGGGTCTTTTAGAAGCCAGGAAACAGAGAAAAGGCCAGACCTCTGTCCCACTGGGATATCATCTTTACCAGTGTCCTTCTGTGACCTAATCTTGTTTTCAGGCCTCTGCCTTGGACTGCCTCATATGAGGGACAGACCCTAGGATAATCCCCAATGACAACCACCTTCTGGTACCCCTGCCTTTGTATAATTTCCCCTTGAGTGTGGGTAGAATCCATACCTTGACTCTACCAACAGAATATTGCAAAGGTGAAGTGATTCTGCAGATACAAATAAGCTTACAAGCCAATTGATTCTGAGTAAAGAGAAGTTTTCTAGGATGGGCCTCAATTAATCAGTTGAGCCTGAATTAATCAAAGTCCTTAAAAGGGAGACTGAGTCTGTCACATAAGCTGCTTCCTCTTATATTCTAGAAGACACGAACGCAGCAGACTTGTCACTAGTCAAGGGAACTGGTGAGTATTTAAATAGCATTACGTCTGGGACCATGTCATTTTGGAAGCCCTCTGCCATGACCTGGGCTCTCAGGCCACTAAACGGTTTCCTAGAAAATGGGAAAACATGCAAATCAATCAAAACCTGATTCCTCTTCTCATTTTCACAAATGTAATCAGTGTTACCCCAGGTTTATCAGAAGGCTGAGGGTGAGGCTAAGGTGTGTGTTACTTTATTCTATTAGGGCATATAACACCAGGGAAGAGGAGAAAGAAGCAGAAAGGGTTGAGAATGAAGGAAGGAGATCTGATAAGAAGTCACTGCCAGTAGGGAAACTACATACCCAGTCTTGGACCTGCACCTTTGAAATCCATACTGGTTACATCCCAGAGCTGGAATGTGATGGTGGCTGGGTGCAGTAAGAAAGGACAATTCACGGAACCAGTGGCTCTCCTCCCCAATAGTCCAAAGGCCTGCTTCCAGAGGAAGGCTGGTGGGGAAGGACAGTGTCAGTCCTCCCACGGTGGCACCACTTCCAACAGCCAACAGTGGAGAAACCGGAGAGAATGTGATTCTCATGCTTTCTCCTTTCTGCCTTTTTCAACAGGTTGAGTGTCCTAACTTCCCAGGGACTGACTGTATTTCATCTATGCCCTAATTCTTTGTAAGAATTTAGCAGCACTCTTATCTTAAAAAGAAAGAAAAAGGGAAAAATGAGGAAAGTCAGCATTTCCCTTGCCTTGTGATCTTCCAGAACATTTTAGTCTCCATGAAAAATCTCTACTCCAGGATCTAGGGTCAGAACCATTTCCTGTGAATCCGGGTGGGGGAGATTCGCCCCAATCATGGTGTAAAGAGAAGCATAATCTTCTTTCCAGAAAGAAGTTCTATACAGACAAGGAATACAAGGCAGTTCAATTACATTATAATTGACTCTAATTGGCCCTCCCACGGGCTGTTAAATTCTTATCTGCAGCCTGGTAGCACATTAGAGTGCTGTTAACACCTCTGTCCTACCAGGAAGAGCACAATAGAAATGTAAAAAAAAAAAAAAAAAAAAAACACTAAGCAGCTGAGCTTGGAAAAAGAAAGTTCTGTTGAGGTCAATAAAATGGCAGCCATTTTAGAAGCAGTTGCAAAGAGCTCTCAGGGGGGACTGTGACACTTCTGACTGCCTTCTAACTGCAGAGAAGGAAAAAAACGTTCTTTAGGGATTATTATCAAGCACTAAGAGAGCTTCTTAAATTAACGTACCTTCCAAGAAACTTCTCTACTTTCCTTCATTTGTTCAGTATGCACAGACTCCAGGCAGGTGCTGGGTACTCTGTTAGGAGTGGAAATACGGAGTGCAGATGACATATGTAGAGCCCAGCATAGGAGAGAAGGTTTGGTTAAGAGGACACCACCCAATGATTGCTTAAGGTTGGTGAGAAGGTGTGTGTGCAGAGAACCAAGTTGGTGTGCTCAAGGCAGTGGGAAGAACAAGGGAGAAGGGCTACATTCAGAATGGACATAGCAGGAATGAGCTCCTGGAAAACAGGGAAGCAATCCCCCCCACCACACTTCTGTCTTCCAGAACGGCCTACTGCAAAGAAGCACTTCCTCCATAAAACTTAGAGAAAACTCAAGATGACCTCCTTGTTTGCCTAGGCAAGGCCAGACACAGACCCTCCAAACTTCCCCTCCTGAAAATAGTTGTCTTCAAGGTAAAACACCCTCTGATCTATTGTCGTGTCCTGCCCCTGCCCTTCATCCCATGTCCCTCACACCCAGCTCTTCCTAGCCTTGTTCACTCTTCTCTATACAAGAAAAGGCCTTTTCTGCTTAACTCTTGAGATGCTGGCAGATTTTATGGACAGAACCTTCTCCCTACTGCAACAGCCCTTCTCCCCCTACCTTGCAATTATCCTTTAGAATAAAGCCTCCCCTTGCTAAGTCCTGATTTATTTTCTATTTGACACAAATGAGCATCTGTACTAGTGGTTCTTAATACTGACAGCAGTTCTTAAATTTGAGTTGAATTAGAACCCCCTGGAAGCAAGCCTTCTTATAACACAGGATGCTGGGCCATAGCTTCTGATTCAGTAGGTCCTGGGTGGGCCCTAGAATTTGCATTTCTAACAAGCCTCTAGGGGATGCTGATGCTGCTCACCCAGCACCTCGCTTTAAGAACCACTGATATAGAACCAGACAGGGAGAGGCAAGGGACACTGTCACCAGAGAATTAGGTAGAGGCCACAACATGAAGGACCACAGAGTTCACACTTTGAGGTCAGGCACTATTGAAGGATGGAAACAGGAAGGCACCTAATCACACCTGTCTCTTTGGAAAATCTCTCTGTCTGAAGCTGGAAGAACAAATTGGAAGGGGTGAGAACCAGAGCAGCAGGCCTCTGAAGAAGCTGCTGCATGATCCTGGTGAGAAGGGATGGTGGCCTGGGCTGAGGTGTGGTGGAGAGCTAATGACTGGAGAGAAGCAAAGTCAAGTGGTATTTGGGCCAATGAGGAGAGAAGGGAATCCCTCATGGTCCCTGGCTTTGCAGCAGTAAATGGGACCCCATTACTAAGAAAAGAAAGCTTGGAAGGGAAAGCTGAGGCTGTTGTCATCTGGAGTTCAGTCTGTTGGAGAGACCTGTTGTGAAGCTGTCCACTATGCAACTGGAGAGAGGGTTCTAGAATGTCAAAGTCTGGTCAAAGAGAGGACACAGAGCAAGAAGAAAAAGAAGCATGGATGGAAGCCTAGGGAAAAGCAGGCAGACAGAGGACTAACCTTATAGCCAGTCCTCCAGGGTCCCCACCAGTGCTTGTCTCAGTCCTTCCTCAACAGTCTTCTAATGCTCATACTCCTCTCACAGTTACATGGGACACAACTGCCTTTCCTCCACTAGACTACAACTGGAGAACATTGCTATGCATTAGTTTTGCCAGATGTCCCACAAGGATTCTGATGTCAATTCCAATGTGTGTGCATGTGGACACGGTGGGGGGGGGGGTCCCCATACCACCAAGCAATTCTCTGACACCAGCTGTATATCCTCCCGTTCAACTCAATTCTGACACATCTACCCAGAGATAGCATCAGATTCCACAGTGTAAGGGCTCAGTGCCACAAGACTGCCACCTCCCCTAACTTCAGATACCAACTGCAAGTCCCGGTTGTTACCTGGACTTGTGACAAACTGGCTAGAAATCAGAGGTTCCCACGAACACCTTTTTGGGTTTGATTAACATGCTAGAGTAGCTCACAAAATTCAGGAAACCGGTTTACTCACAAGATTACAAGTTTACTACAAAGGATATTAAATGAATCACTAACTAGGCAGGTCAAGAGATACAAAGGGCAAGGTCCCAAACAAAGGAGCTTCTGTCCTTGTGGAGTTTGGGGCCTGGTTCAGTGGCACGTGGAAGTGTTCCAGTTACCCACCTTGGAAGGTCTCCAAACCCCCTCCTTTTGGGTTTTTATACTGGCTTCATTACATGGACAAGATGGCTAAATCACTGACCATTGGTGATTGATTCAACCTCCAGACTCTCTCCTTTCCCAAGATGTCACGGGGTGGGACTGAAAGTTGCAACCCTCTAATCACATGGTTGGCTCCACTGACAACCAGCTCCCATCCTTAGGTGCTTTCCCAAAGTCACCATTTTAACATGACAAAAGACACATTTATTGCTCTCCTCATTTAGGAAATTCCAAAGGTTTTAGGAGCTCTATGCCAGAAATGGGAACAAAGACCATATTTTTTTTATGGTAAGTCATAATATCATATCCCATCTAGTGTTTCTTTTTCTTGGAGAAAGTATTTGACATAATCAACCATATTAATTTGTCAGTGTTTGTTTTTAAGATAAAGAAAGAAAGCAAATGACAAATATCAGAAATGACTTCTCTCCTCATTCCTTTCGTCTAGCATCAGTAAACAAACTGAAAAGTGACAGATGATAGACTGACCCAAAGATGAAGACACTGCCCAGCAAGCCCAAACCAGGCATGCAAATGGAGAATTCACACTTGCAAATGGTGCTCAAGATCCACCATATTGATTTCTTTAAAGGAAATAAAATGTAGCACTGTGCCCCAGAAACTGTTTGTCATATGGTTGTGCATATTTATAGAGAGACTGTTATATTTTTAGTTGGAGGGAGGTGGGTTTTTTCTCAGTTTCTATGGTAAATCACTTGTAAAGTCTGCATTTGTATGATTAAAGTAATAATGTTGAATTGGCCAATTTACCCAAGTAGGAAATGCACCAAATTGCCAGGATTTAAAATACATGCACCTTTTTACAAGCATAACCACACTAATAGAACAAAATGGAAGACCTTTTTTTTTTTTAATTTACCATCTTCAGACATGAAGTGAAAGTCCCCAAATTCTACTTGCCTCGTAATTAAAGTCCCCAAATTCCACTTACTTCACAACTGTATGGTTCCCTGGGGTAGTGAGTCTATATGCACTCAGCTTGGGAGAGTGGGAAACAGGATCCCTCCCATCATGACTCAGCTCATTTTAAACCCAGGCTGTCTACTATGCAGCCCACAAGCCACATATGCTTACTGAACACCTGAAGTGTGGGGAGTCCAAATTAAGAGGTGATGTAAGTGTCAAATACACACTGAATTAGGAAGAATGTTTTTGACATGTGGGGTTGAATGAAATATATAATTGTTAAAAATCTTGTCACTGTGTGTTAGTTTACTAGAGCTGCTGTTAACAAACTACCACTAACTGAGCAGTTTAAACAACTAAGATTCACTGTTTCATAGTTGTAGAGGTTAGAATTCCAAGATCAAGGCGTTGGCTATATTGGTTCCTTTAGGGGGCTGTGAAGGAAGAATGGTCTGTCCATGCCTTCCTCTTTGACTTGCAAACAGCTGACTTCTCGCTGAGGTCCCTTCATGTCATCTTCCTTCAATGCCTGTGTCCAAACTTCTAATTTTTGTAAGGACAACTGTCATATTGGATCAGTGCCCACTCTAATGACCTCATTCTAATTTGATAACCTCTTTAAATAACCTATCTCCAAATAAAGTCACATTCTGAGGTACTGGGGTTAGGACTCCAATATACCTTTTTTGGCGAAGACATAATTCAACCCATAACACACTGTTTATTCTTCCTTTTGTTAAAAAGTAGCTTTTAGAAAATGTAAAATTACATATGTGGCCTCATTATTTTTCTAGTGGACAGACTGCTCTGGAATTACTTCTCTCCCCACCCCCCTCCCCCACCCCCAGTCTGGTGGCAGAGAGAAACTGCGGAGGAAAGGCAATTATGAGCTTTTCTGAGATGCCAATCATCTGAAAGCTTACCACCCTACTGAATGACCGGATCATGGTTACCAGAATTCTGTGAGAAGTCTGAATCAAAGGTGACATTGGAATGCCATCACACTGAGAATTAACAGCACTTTTTTTTTTATTACTTTTATTCTGTCAGAGTTGGCTACAGAGAGTGGAGCTCACTTCATTCATTTATCCATTGATTCACTCACCCATCTATCTTTCCATTTAGTCACCCATTCCCTTATTCATATTACATTTCATTCTTTCGGAGGCCCACAGTTGGTGCTTCCGGAATATCTTAAATATCTTCTTGACTAAAGTACAGTTTGGTCACGGCAGCTGAGGAAGATAGATTTTAAATTTTTTTAATGTTTATTTATTTTTGAGAAAGAGACAGAGTGTGAGTGGGGAGGGGCAGAGAGAGAGAGGGAGACACAGAATCTGGGAAACAGGCTCCAGGCTCTGAGCTGTCAGAGCCCAACATGGAGCTTGAACTCAGGAATGGCGAGATCATGATGTGAGCCGAAGTCGGATGCCCAACCAACTGAGCCACCCAGGCATCCCTGAGGAAGATAGATTTTAAATAGGAGGGTAGACAGCAATTTGAGCAGTGGAAGGAATAAAAAAAAGGAGGTCAGGATGTAGGGATGTATGAGAGCAAGAGACAGAGACCAATAATCAGGTTCTATCCAAGAGTTTCCTCCTCCTATTTCTTATGAAACGGTTAGATTTTTTTCTGAGGAAAGTCTGCCCAGAAGTTAGATGTGAACTCTTCTCACTATGCATTGTTCCTGTCAGCACTTCTTGGCACCTCATTAGCATTCAAGGCCTGTGGGAATTTTTGCTTTGCAACCAGTGAAAAGGAAAAGAAAAAAATAACAGCATTGAATTACTGGTTAGGAGAGAGCTGTTACCAATTCCTGTTCTTTTTCACCAAGTCAGGGAGCAAAATTATTCTAATTTCACAAAGGCCTGGGAGCCAGGCATGATAGTAATGGGGTTCAGGACATGCTACCCCAAAATATGGCACCTTGGCTCATTGAATATTTTTAGCTGAAGGAGTTTGAGAAAATAGCAGAAGCAGGAAGGTCACTGTGACTCTTCATCCCAACTTCTGTCCTGAAACTGGTCATAAAACCTTCACGTGAAAGGTGCTCTCCCTATGCCCAGAGGAAAGGAACATCCTTATCTCCTAAGACAAAGAGACACAAAGAAGAATCTAAACAGACCAGCCTTGCTAAATCTCCCTCAGTTTACTATGCTATTTCTATAGGACTATCTACTCTTCATCAGACCTAACACAAAAATGCTCCAGTTTTACTGTTTCTTCAGGTCTTCATTTCTTTATCTTGTCACGTAAGTTCTCGTGTCACATAAAACTTAAATAAGTTTGTATGCTTTTCTTCTGCTAATCTGTCTTTGTCAGTTTCATTTTCACATCTAGCCAGGAACCTTCAGAGGGTTAAGGAAAACTTTTTCCTCCCCTCCGATAGATTCTTGAAAGTAAGGAAGTCTGACTTTCTTTGTGCCTGAATTGACGATAAGTTGTCTCCTGTGCAAAAATCACATGTGGGCTCTTTCCCTGGATGCACAGAATGAAGTCTTTTTAACAAGGTTCTGTTGAGTTGTTTGCATTTCCTAAAAGAACCCCTTGGAGACTGAGTTACTCAGAACTAAAATTAACTGCAGCCCCTCGCTTCCTAGATTCATAATAACCCTGTGCAGCAAAGGGAGACGTTGGTAGGCATCCTAATCTCACTGGATTGACCTCTTTACCATTCTCCTTATCACTATGGCAGAGCACATTTCCTTCCTAGGGACGAGAGGCAAAACTATTCCAAGTCGGCAGAATTGCCTGGAGGAGATAAGACTGTATTGCATTAACCTTCCCACCCAATATGCTCCCAGCTCCAAGAGGAGGGAAAACAAGACTCAAATTAATTTGGGTTATTACTGACATACTTAGGGTGTCTCACAGATTTCAGTCTGATTCTCCTCTCCCAGGTTTGGATATCTCCAGAAAAACTTTCTCTGGGACAAAGGGGCAGGTAGGTCATGCAGATTATTTCAGACTATCCAAGATAAAGGAGACAAATGTATCTTGCAGTAACTGTTCACCACATGACTTTCTCAAATGCTTACATGAAAGCATTGTAAAGGTAGACCACAACCAGAGGTCCTAAGTAGACCATGGAAGAAGGACTTGGCAGAGATAGTTGGTCACACACAAATGCCACACTGGTACCTAGTAAAGCTGAATTAGCCATAAATCATTTGGGCAATAATATATTTACCTTGTGCATGGTGAATTAATATCAGAGAAAGGACATACTATCTCCCAAACCAGAAACAGGAAAAAACAGAATGACTGCATTACGCTTTCCCTGTATTATCATAATGTAACTGGCATACTGAAAAGCCATCAATCTAGCCACTTTGTACTACTGCTGATCATTTCTTGCTGTAGTTCATTGAGATCTATCTTGCTAACATATCCTTGTTCCAGGCCTCCTTTGTAAGTGAGAACTGTACTTTTTACAGTTGGATTCCTGCCAATTCCTGTTTATGATCACATGTGGTAGCTTCATATTTCATTTAATTGATAAATTAAATTTAATTAATGACCTCTGTGCATCTACACCATTTATCTTGTAGCTTCCTAGCCCCTCCCACTCTCTCCCTGGGTTTGGCCACGTGACTTACACAGGCCAATGGGAAGTTAGCAAAGTGCTTGCCCATTTCTGCTTCCTCCCTGCTTCTCTGTAGTTTCCTGTGATAACAGGCACACATACAGGTTGGCCTGGCAGACAGAGGTGAGAGACCCTGGTCACATTTGGGGAAGAGACTTGACTCATGTTAGCAAAGGCCCCCCATCAACCTGCCAGTATACCTCAGAAAATGAGCAAGCCCAACTCAAAGACAGCAAATCTCTCAGTCAACCCACCATTTTGTAATATTTTAAAAAAAAAAAAAAAAAAAAAAGATTAATGCTTTAAGACACTGAGTTTGGGGTGATTATAATGCAGCATTATCGTAACATAGGTAAGAGAAAGGAAAGGTGATAAATGAATATTTGATTTGTTTTATTTTGCCAAATAAGAATTAATAATACATTTTGCTAAATGAGAACAAATACCTCTTGCTATTGCAGAAATAATTTACCATTTGACAATTCTATGCCTTGTGCCAAAATCTGACATTCCCTAAAACTTGGCTTGGAGGCTGGGAATATTGAGGGGAACTGTCCCACCCCTCCCCTGAGTTCTGTAGGTGTCCAGGCAGGAGGCTGTCCCCTGGGCCTTGGAGTATGGCAGGATCAATTTCTTCCCTCCTGCAGAAAGCAGGGTCTCCTCTCTTGGATTCTGACAGCCCCATCTCAAGCTAATCCCATGCGGGCTGCAAGAAATCAAGTTTGTATGCTTGATATTGTATTAATTGTTTTCCTCTAAAGCTATAATAAATTTGCCTTTCTCTTGTCTTTGAAATAAAGTGCAGCTGTGAAGCTTTTAAGCTGAAAGAACGTTGATCATCCACTCAAACAATTTTCCTACTTGCAGAAGGATCTTTCCCAAAAGAAAATACCTGGGCACTGGTAATTCATTTTCCTTAAAGGCAAAAAGCAGAGCTTCCCTGTTTGAGGCTGGTTAAGGGGAGAAGAGTGAAAAAAACCTCTCTCCTAAAGTGCTTCTCTTTCCTTCCCTCACATCCCCAGAGGAACCTTATGGCACCACAGACACCCCTGGATTAGAGCTTCTCAAACTTTAACAAGTATAGGCATAGCCTGGAGTCTTGTTCAAATTCAAATTCAGTATCTCTGGATTGGGGCCCGAGATTCTGAATTTCTCACAAGCTCTGAGGTGATGTAATCAGCAGACACAGGAGTACACTCAGAGTGGCAAGGTCCTAGAACACTGCAGAACAACTCAGAAAACACTGACTTTCTGAGCACTTCCTTTTGCAGAGAGGGAATATGACTCTAGGAAGGTCACATTTAACGTCAAGGCTGGCATTCCTCACACACTGATCAGTGTTTTCTCTTTCCCATCTCTCTATATGACCCCAGGTCCCCACAGGTCTCTATCACACAATAAAAGTACTAGTTAATAAAAATGCTGAACTAGACATACATGCTTTTTCTTTCTGCTAAAATGTTTTAACTCACCAAAAGGATCTCTGCTTTTAAAATCAACTAGCTCCAAGAAATCTGGCAGACTAAAAATATATGCAAAGACTTTTAGTTTAAAATAGCATCTGTCACAACTTCTTACATACCACTAAAACACATATAAATACACAGAGGATAAAATAACCAAAACAAAACAAAATGATCAGATGACCCCAAAATGAAGAGTGCTGAGTGACCTAGCTCCAGAATTTGGAAGGAATGTCCTGTCTGTAAAGTCATTGAAAGTGGATTGTTTTCTACATGACACAGAGCAGCTCTACTTGCTGGGAAAAAAGAGGAGGAAAATGCCTCCCACCCAGCTGACCCTGACTCATAGAGCCTTGGCATCTAACTCCCAAACAAAGCTGGCAGCCCATTTAGTGAGACGGCCACATCCCACAATTTGAGTAGGAGACACCATCTAGTCCGGATAAGTCATCCAAGATAGGTCAACTGGACTCAGAGAGACACACATTAGCATTAGCTCAGGATTCAGCTTTGTCATGAGAAAGGGTATCCACCGCCAACAAAGTGGGCAGGATGCTGAACTTAGGCAACCTGCAGGCTCTGGTCCCTGACCAGGGTCCAGAGAAAAACCTCCCTCAATCAAGAATAAACAGAATATGCCAACATATGATCTCTTAAGAAATTCTGGAGGTCAAAGGAAAGAGGATTTTATCCTAAAAGCTCAGAGGAAGAGCGCACCATAAAAAAAAAAAAAAAAAAAAAAAGAATTTTTGACCTTCTGTGCCCACTCTTTATTCTGGTTTTACCTTGTTAAGGAGTCCTTTCTTTAACCCCCACCCCCACCCCAGATTAAAGTAGGCCTCTATTATATACTCTTGGAGCACCCTGTGATTTTGTCAGTATATAATTATTTGTGTAATTATTTCGTTTAATGTCTGTGACTAATAAACGTGCTACTGAGCATGAAAAAGGTGTTCAGCAAATAATTTCTGAATGAATGACTGAATCTCTGTTGACATAGAGGCTGTGCCTTAGTCTATATAAAATAGAAACCGAAAGCCATAATAATGACAACAAAAGATGGAGATGAATATAGACCCTCAGAGTAAGGTACAAGGAAGTGAGTTGAGACAAGGTGAGTGAGGAGATAGGAAAGGATTTTAAGGACACTGACGTTGGAAAATCTAGTTAAAATCCTCACTAGAAGTAAGAAAGCAGATTCAGCATGACTGAATATTTAATCTGTAATGGGGCAGAGCTGGGAAGGACAGAATTGAGAGATTTTTCTCAGAATTTAAAAGAAAAAGATGAAAACAACATGGTAGGAAATTTATATATAAAGAGCTAGAGCCTAAGAAATCTAGCTTAAGAGTTATAGGCATATCTACTGATATAAAAGAAAGGAGCATCAGAACCAAATGCAATAAAGACCAAGTTTAAAAGAGAAAGAAAGAGTTCAAGAAGGTACCCAAGTGTGATGGTTTAAAAAACTCATACATTCCAATAAAAACAGACAAAAAACAGAAAGAAACCCACAACTAGGTGCCTGCTGGAGGCATTTTTGAATGACTAGAATACAAAATCAAAAACAAAAAGTCCAACAAAACAAGTGGGAAACACAAGTTACCTCAAAATAAAGAAAAATAAGTGCCAGCAAAAAAGGGAGGAAAGACTAGAAAAGACAAGTCTTGCGAAATCAGTAATTTTATACCCAGTGAAGTCATTATTCGTGAGAAGGAAGAAAAATAAGGTCTTAAGCATGCAAGGCTTCAGAAATTATATCAATCCTGTACCCCTTCTGAATAATATTAATAATAAATTACCAAAAGTTTACATCCTGCTGCATGAAAGATGATTCAAATTAAAGTGTCATGTTTTATTGTTCAAATATACACTTGCAATGTAAATTTAGCAGTCATAAAATGGTATGCATAAAATACCAGCTCACCAACTGCATAAATTAAAAGCCTTAAGATGAAATGGTCAGAATTACAACCAATGGAGAAGATTTTGAACAAGAGTTTTAAAGTTTTGATAGATGAAGAACACAAGAGGTAAATAAGTGCAAAAAGAACTTAAATAAAAATTGTAGGGAAGTACTGAAATACAAAATCTATGAACAAAAAAAGTACCTCTTTTTCAAGTTTCTTTAAAATCCTTATAAAAACTGATCATGTACTAAACAACATCAACAAAACTTTGGAACTTGTAATTAACAAAAATTACATTTGCCACATTTTCTAGCACAGATGTTTTAAAACTAGAAATTGCTGGTAAAAGTTTAAATAAGACAAAAATAAAGCAGCCCTTTGAAAAACATGAATTCTGTCATAACTTTCATTGAGAACCAGATATAAGAGTGGGAGTTTTTACCTTGAACTATGTGGTCTCAAGTTTATTTTACAATACATCAGTATAAATAGAAAATATATATGTGTATGTTCATCTTAATGTAGACCACTGGATATTCAGGTGTCCCAAATCCTCTAAGGTGATTTGTTAGCACTCCATCAAAGACCACACTTTAAGGATAATTACTCAAGTTCCGCAGCAATGTTGATCTCAGAACAAAATCTAAGGTTTTGTGAATTAGCGTAATTTATGTCAGAAATGAATTTTGTTTAGCAAGTCGAACAGTTTCTTTAACCATCACAATGGATTTTAGAAATGAGTTTATACTGGTGACATTAACAGTGCTCAGGGTATTTGGGTTGGTTAGACATATACAAAAGCCATCCAGCCCTGTGTGTGCACTGGGTATAGCATTCAAGGTATCCTAGATTGTACTCAGTTAGGAATGGTACCCTAAGCTTGATTCATAAAACAATTCAGCATTCAGTAGATAATGAAAAGGCTTCTTGGTTGTCAGAGTCTATTGTATGCTTTAGCTGCAACTTGCTGACTTTATCTTGGGTGGATATTTTATGGAATATTCCAGTATTCCAACATTTATGGAAGGTACTATTAAATCACCTAAAAATAGAGATGGAATCTTTATTGAGCCTGCAGAATAGAGTATGTGGACTCCCAATTTTACTTGCTAATAAATGTGTATAAGTGAGGCAGAGATAGCTAGATCTGAGATTTGGCTTCATTGCAACTTTTTAGCAGGTCTGTGGAAAGGAAACTTATCACCTTCTCCATTAGGGTGGGCTGCTGAAATCTGTCTCAAAGAATAAACTGGCTGAGTTTGACCTAATCAATTTAAGTCAGTTCCCAATAGGGCACAGCAATGCCTCCATTATACCAAGTTAATGGCCCATTTTGACCTAATATAGGGACTTCTAAGTACAATAGCACAATTTCTCACCTCACTGATTCAGGGTGAACTATTAGGAACAGTGATTAGTATACCGATAGCTATCAGGATAAGAAATGCAGCTATTATGATTAAGGAACACATTTTCTAATTTTATTTCATTTAAATTAAACAAATTTAAATAGCCACATATGGTTACTGGCTACCATACCGGGCATCATAGATATAGAACATTCCCATTATCCCAGAACGTTCTGTGGGGGTGACATCACAATCAATAAGGTGATAACATGACCTCCTGATACATTGTTTCTCTTAATTCATAACCCCAATATTAGGATCTCTGAATTCTCCTTGTTCTGTGCCTGTGTATTCCCTTCTCACTCTGATTCTGGATTTGGTTATATGACTTGCTTTGGTCAATGAAACAAGAGAAAATGTAATACAAGCAGACTTTCTTGCCCTTTCTTTTGTGCAATCATCATGAGAACATGCCCACACTAGCCTGTGGAAGAGACTTGAGAAGAGACAAGAAATGGTTATGGTTTCAAACTACTAAGTCTCAGCATGGCTTGCTATAAATGTCCTGAAGTATCAGTCACAAGCAAGCTCAACTATTGACCCAGCTGTTAAACTCACTTGGTTGAAAAGAAATAAATGTCTGGGAAAGATTAGGCAGATGAAGGATGGTGTTGTGGACTACACGTTCATGTCCCCCCCAAATTTGAATCTTGAAACTCTAATCCACAATGTGATGATGGTATGTGTTGGCGGAGCCTTTGGAAGGTGATTTGGTTATGAGGGTGGAGCTTTCATGATGAGATCAGTGCCCTTATATTCAGAGACACAATAGAGCTTCCTTTCTCTCTCTCTCTCCTCCCCTTACCCCTCTTAACTCCCACCATGTGAGGAAATCAGGAAGATAGCACTGACCAAGAACTCAACCATCCTGGCACCCTGATCTCAGACCTAACAGACTCCAGAGCTGTGAGAAATCAATGGTTATTTTTCAAGCCACTCAGTCTGTGGTATTTTGTTATAGCAGCCAGAACCAACTTAGATGGTATGCTTTATTCCTCAGGTAGGTATGTTGTCCCAACCAAGGTAATTTCTTCTTCTTCTCTACATTTAGGGGGATACCTACAAAGGAGTTTCTGATCCCTCCCTACCCAATTACTTATTACTTTCACAGGAGGAGCTGATAATCAGGCGTATCAAAGCATAAAATATTTACTGGATCAGGTATTGTAAGCACAGGAATTGTACCTATAAAGGTCCCACTCATTCTCTTTTCCTTCCTATTCTCCACCAGGAAGTTCACTTTACTTGTCTTCTCTACCTGTCACCATACTATAAGCATACCATGAAAAAGGATATAGAGTAAATAGGTAGGCCTACTTTCCAGAGGTAAGCACCATCCTTGCCCATGTGACTGACAAGAAAGAAGGTATCAGAATCACTTCATTGCAAATATATCTCAAAATTTCCAAAACATTATTTAGATTCTGAACATAATCAGGTACCAACACATTCTAAGCCCAAAACTAAAACCAGCACAGCTATCAACTGAATATAGGATTAAGCTATTTGACACTTGAATGACATACATTAACAACATTGTTCTTTGTTTCCCTTTTGGCGTCTGATCCTTGTATGCATTTTTTGCGTGTTTAGATTCCATACAGAGAGGAAGAATAAGAGGGGGGAAAAAAAAGAATAAGAGAAAGTCAACCCCTCATAGCTTATTAAAAAATAACTTGAGTTGGGGCACCTGGGTGGCTCAGTCAGTTGAGCGTCCAACTTTGGCTCAGATCATGATCTCACAGTCCATGAGTTCGAGCCCTGCATCGGGCTCTATGCTGACAGCTCAGAGCCTGGAGCCTGCTTCAGATTCTGTCTCCCTCTCTCTGCCCCTCCCCAACTCATGCTCTGTCTCTCTCTCTCTATCTCTATCAAAAAAAATAAATAAACATAAAAAAATAAATAACGAGTTAATTTAAAGTCAATTGTGGCTATTTCCCTTATTCTATACACCACACTCCTTAATAAGTATCTAACAGGCAAAATTTTAGACACCATAATTAAATACGTTTAGAAAATTGTTATAAAGAGAGGTGTTGGGAAAAGAAGACATTAATAAATTGTCTATTCTTGGAGAGTACACACTTATAAAATTTCTACTTCAGGTTGAGAAAGTGATTAATATGAGAAAAATCACTTTAAAATATTGGTGTTATGACAGCAAGAGGAGCAAAGGCACAGAGGTGGAGAAAATATCTTCTTAAATCAGAAACTTGAGATAGAGTTTATACCTTTAAATACACTCAGGCTGCCTACAAAAAAAAAAAAAAGGCAAAAAGAAATCAATTGAAATCCCATATAAAATGTTGGAGATCCAAAGGGTGCGATATATCAGACGTTTTTGGAGTAAATGAAAGAGTTTGGGTTTGGGTTTTTTCTCACTCCAATGTGAGAATGTAAATTTGGAGCAAAGATATTGAGAGTAACATTCTTCCCTAGAGCTCAAATGCTATTAGAATATGGTCTTCCTGAAAGAGTGGCCAACATGACAGAGAAGTAGGGGGAATCCATACTTCCCACGTCTCTCAAACAAACAAGTGTAGAAGCCAAAGGACTTTGAACACCAGAGGAAGGAAAAGAGATTAAATCTATTAGGAGGAAAATTGGAAGGCTGGAAAAAAGACAGGACTCCTCCAAGGAATAAATCAAAGCACACCTGGTGGAGGGTCCAAAGTATTACTACAAGTAGAGTAATAAAATAACCAAAGTCACAACAACAGAGAGCAAGTAACAATCCCTGAAAAAACACCTCCTGAAGGGCCAGGCCCTGGACAGTGTATGACTCCTCCTTTAATATAACAGTGCTCGCAGGTGCAGAGCACACAGCAAGCTTTTAAAATGCATAAGGGACAGAAAACTAGCCAAAATGACAAAACAGAATAATTCTCCTCAAAATAAATTCCAGGAAGTAGTGACAGCTAATGAATTGATCAAAACCGATAAAAGCAATATAATGGAACAAGAATTTAGAATAATAGTCATAAAATTAATCACTGGGCTTGAAAAAAGCATACAGGACAACAAGGAATCTATTGCTACAGAGATCAAGGGACTAAAAAATAGTCATGATGAATTGAAAAATGCTATAAATAAGGTGTCAAATAAAATGGAGGCAGCCACAGTGCGGACTGAAGAGGCAGAGGAGAGAATAGGTGAATTAGAAGATAAAATTATGGTAAAAGAGGAAGCTGAAAAAAAGAAAGATTAAAAAAATCCAGGAGTACAAGGGGAGAATTAGAGAAGTAAGTGATGCAATCAACTGGAACAATATCCATATTATAGGAATTCCAGAAGAAGAAGAAGCAGAGAAAGGGACTAAAGGTATACTTGAACAAATCATAGCTGAGAACTTCCCTGATCTAGGGAAAGAAACAGGCATTGAAATCCAAGAGGCACAGAGAACTCCCTTCAGATGTAACTTGAATCAATCTTCTGCATGACATATCATAGTGAAACTGGCAAGACACAGGATAAAGAGAGAATTCTGAAAGCAGCTAGGGATAAATGGGCTTTAACATACAAAGGTAGACACATAAGGGCAGTAGCAGACCTATCCACTGAAACTTGGCAGGCCAGAAAGGAATGGCAAGAAATCTTCAATGTGATGAACAGAAAAAATATGCAGCCAAGAATTCTTTATCCAGCAAGTCTGTCATTCAGAATGGAAGGAGAGATAAAGGTTTTCCCAAACAAACAAAAACTGAAGGAATTCATTACCACTAAACCAGCTCTACAAGAGATTCTGTGACTGAAATGTTGCAAGGACCACAAAGTATCAGGGACACCACTACAAGCATGAGGCCTACAGATATCACAATGACTCTAAACCCATATCTTTCAATAATAACGCTGAATGTAAATGGACTAAATGCTCCAACCAAAAGACATAAGAGTATCAGAATGGATAAAAAAAAACAAGACCCATCTATTTGCTCTCTACAATAGACTCATTTTAGACCTGAGGACACCTTCAGATTGAAATTGAGGGGATGGAGAACTATCTATCATGCTACTGGAAATCAAAAGAAAGCTGGAGTAGCCATATTTATATCAGACACACTAGAATTTAAATTAAAGGCTGTAACAAGAGATGAAGAAGGACGTTATATAATAATTACAGGGTCTATCCATCAGGAAGAGCTAACAATTATAAATGTCTATGTACCAAATTCAGGAGCCCTCAAATATATAAAATAATTAATTACAAACATAAACAACCTTATTGATAAGAATGTGGTAACTGCAGGGGACTTTAATACCCCACTTACAACACTGGATAGATCATCTAGACACACGGTCAATAAAGAAACAAGGGCCTGAATGATACATTGGATCAGATGGACTTGACAAATATATTTAGAACTCTGCATCCCAAAGCAACAGAATATACTTTCTTCTCAAGTACACATGGAACATTCTCCAAGATAGATCACATAGCGGGTCACAAAACAGTTCTTCATAAGTATAAAAGAATTGAGATCATACCATGCACACTTGCAGACCACAATGCTATGAAACTTGAAATCAACCACAGGAAAAAGTCTGGAAAACCTCCAAAAGCATGGAGGTTAAAGAACAGCCTACTAAAGAATGAATGGGTCAACCAGGCAACTACAGAAGAAATTTAAAAATATATGGAAACAAATTAAAATGAAAATCCAACAATCCAAATGCTTTGGGATGCAGCGAAGGCAATCATGAGAGGAAAATACATTGCAATCCAGGCCTATCTCCAGAAAGAAGAAAAATCCCAAATACAAAATCTAACAACACACCTAAAGGAACTAGAAGCAGAACAGCAAAGATACCCCAAACCCAGCAGAAGAAGAGAAATAATAAACATCAGAGCATAAACAATATAGAATCAAAAAACAGCAGATCAATGAAACCAAGAGTTGTTTTTTTGAAAAAATAAAATTGATAAACCTCTAGTCAGGCTGCTCGGAAATAAAAAGGGAAATGACTCAAATAGATAAAATCATGAATGAAATTGGAATTATTATAACCAATCCCTCAGAAATACAAATAATTACCAGGGAATACTATGAAAAATAATATGCCAACAACCTGGACAACCTGGAAGAAATGGACAAATTCCTAAACACCCACACACTTCCAAAACTCAAACAGGAAGAAATAGAAATTTTGAACAGACTCATAACTAGTGAAGAAATTGAATCGGTTATCAAAAATCTCCCAACAAATAAGAGTCCAGGACCAGATGGCTTCCCTGGGGAATTCTACCAGACTTTTAAAGCAGAGATAATACCTATCCTTCTCAAGCTGTTCCAAAAAATAGAAAGGGAAGGAAAACTTCCAGACTCATTCTATGAAGCCAGCATTACTATGATTCCCAAACCAGACAGAGACCCAGCAAAAAAAGAGAACCACAGGCCAATATCCCTGATGAAAACTGATGTAAAATTCTCAACAAGATACTAGCAAATTGAATTCAACAGCATATAAAAAGAATTATTCACCATGATCAAGTGGGATTCATTCCTGGGCTGCAGGGTTGGTTCAATATTCAAAATCAATCAATGTGATACATCACATTAATAAAAGAAAAGATAAGAACCATATGATCCTGTCAAGGCAGAAAAACCATTTGACAAAACTCAGCATCCTTTCTTAATAAAAACCCTCGAGAAAGTTGGGATAGAAGAAACATACATAAACATCATAAAAGCCATTTATGAAAAGCCCACAGCTAATATCATCCTCGATGGGGAAAAACTGAGAGCTTTCCCCCTGAGATCAGGAACACGACAGGGATGTCCACTCTCACCACTGTTGTTTAACAGTGTTGGAAGTTGTAACATCAGCAATTAGACAACAAAATGAAATTGAAGGCATCAAAATTAGCAAAGAGGAAGTCAAGCTTTCACTTTTTGCAGATGACATGATACTATACATGGAAAACCTGACAGACTCCACCAAAAGTCTGCCATAACTGATACATGAATTCAGCAAAGTCGCAGGATACAAAATCAATATACAGAAGTCATTTGCATTCTTACACTAATAATGAAGCAACAGAAAGACAAATAAAGAAACTGATCCCCTTCACAATTGCGCTAAGAATTATAAAATACTTTGGAATAAACCTAACCAAAGATGTAAAAGATCTGTATGCTGAAAACTATAGAAAGCTTATGAAGAAAATTGAAGAACATACAAAGAAATGGAAAAACATTCCGTGCTCATGGATTGGAAGAATAAATATTGTTAAAATGTCAATACTACCCAAAGCTATTACACATTCAATGCAATCCCAATCAAAATCGCACGAGCATTCTTCTCGAAGCTAGAACAAACAATCCTAACATTTGTATGGAACCACAAAGACCCCGAATAGCCAAAGTAATATTGAAGAAGAAAACCAAAGCGGGAAGCATCACAATCCCAGACATTAGCCTCTACTACAAAGCTGTAATCATCAAGACAGCATGGTATTGGCACAAAAACAGACACATAGACCAATGGAATAGAATAGAGACTCCAGAATTGGGCCCATAAATGTATGGCCAACTAATCTTTGACAAAGCAGGAAAGAACATCCAATGGAGAAAAGACAGTCTCTTCAACAAATGGTGCTGGGAGAATTGGACAACAACATGCAGAAGAATGAAACTAGACCACTTTCTTACACCATTCACAAAAATAAACTCAAAATGGATGAAAGAACTGAATGTGAGACAGGAAACCATCAAAACCCTAGAGGAGAAAGCAAGAAAAAACCTCTCTGACCTCAGCCGCAGCAATTTCTTACTTGACACATCTCCAAAGGCAAGGGATTTAAAAGCAAAAATGAACTATTGGGACCTCATGAAGAGAAAAAGCTTCTGCACAGCAAAGGAAATAATCAACAAAACTAAAAGGCAACCGACAGAATGGGAAAAGATATTTGAAAATGACATATCAGATAAAGGGCTAGTATCCAAAATCTATAAAGAACTCACCAAACTCCATACCCGAAAAACAAATAATCCAGTGAAGAAATGGGCAGAAGACATGAATAGATACTTCTCTAAAGAAGACACCCAGATGGCCAACAGGCACATGAAAAGATGCTCAATGTCACTCCTCATCAGGGAAATTCAAATCAAAACCACACTGAGATATCACCTCACGACAGTCACTCCTGAACAAATCAGGAGACTATAGATGCTGGAGAGAATGTGGAGAAATGGGAACCCTCTTGCACTGTTGGTGGGAATGCAAACTGGTGCAGCCGCTCTGGAAACAGTGTGGAGGTTCCTCAAAAAATTAAAAATAGATCTACCCTGTGACCGAGAAATAGCACTGCTAGGAATTTACCCAAGGGATACAGGAGTGCTGATGCATAGGGGCACTTGTACCCTAATGTTTATAGCAGCACTTTCACTTTCAACAAGAGCCAAATTATTGAAAGAGCCTAAATGTCCATCAACTGATGAATGGATAAAGAAGTTGTGGTTTATATATATAGAATGGAATACTACTTGGCAATGAGAAAGAATGAAATCTGGCTTTTTGTAGCAATGTGGATGGAACTGGAGAGTGTTATGCTAAGTGAAATAAGTTAGGCAGAGAAAAACAGATACCATATGTCTTCACTCATATGTGGATCCTGAGAAACTCAACAGAAGACCAAGGGGGAGGAGAAACTTACAGAGAGGGAAGGAGGCAAACCATAAGAGACTCTTAAATACTGAGAATAAACTGAGGGTTGATGGGGGGTGGAGGGGAGGGGAAAGTGGGTGATGGGCACTGAGGAGGGCACCTGTTGGGATGAGCACTGGGTGTTATATGGAAGCCAATTTGACAATAAATTTCATTTAAAGAAAAGAATATGGGGGGGGGGCGCCTGGGTGGCTCCGTAGGTTAAGCGCCCGACTTCTGCTCAGGTCATGATCTCATGGTCTGTGGGTTTGAGCCCCGTATCGGGCTCTATGCTGACAGCACAGAGCCTGGAGCCTGCTTCCGATTCTGTGTCTCACTCTCTCTCTCTGTCCCTCCCCTGCTGATGCTCTGTCTCTCTCTCTCTGTGTCAAAAATAAATAAACATTAAAAAAATGAAAAAAAAGAATATGGTCTTCCTATTTGCAAATGAGAACTAAGTGGGGAGCAGAGACACCAGGGGCATGGAGAGATTGGATGGATGGATGAATGGATGGATGGATGGATGGATGGATGGATGGAGAGATGGAGCTTGTATTAGCAGAGATTCAACACTGTGCAAAAGAAATCATTTCTTCAAATTTCCATGAAATAACTGAAAAGAATGGCAAATCAAGTAAAATTGTGAATCAGAACCCGTCTCTATTCTTGCACCAAACTCCCAAAGTTTGCTTTCTGGTCATCTTTAGTCTATCTCAATTCACCATCACTCACTTTTGCCACCATTCTAGTTTAGACTAAACAGTCCTCTGTTTTGAAGATTTATTACTAAGCATAAATTTAAAGTAAAGCAGTTGAATCTTCCCACAGAAGTTGTTAGCATCTCTCCTGACCTTGAGTGCTTCTCCTATGTAACACCCAAGACCTGGACCAACAGACTCAGACTGCTCCCCAGCCCAGGAGTTTCACCATACACACTCAACAATACAGCAGGTGTTAGGATCTGCTGTGTAACAGATCAATCTAAAAGTTAGTGGCTTAAAACACAATCATCATTGGGTGCCTGGGTGGTTAAGTGTGCAACTTCAGCTAAGGTCACGATCTCATGGTTCATGAGTTTGAGTCCCATGTCAGGGTCTAGGCTGACAGCTCGGAGCTCAGAGCCTGGAACCTGCTTTGGATTCTGGGTCTCCCTCTCTCTCTGTCTCTCCCCCACTTGCATTCTCATTCATTCATTTTCTCTCTCTCTCTCTCTCTCTCTCTCTCTCTCTCTCTCTCTCTCTCTCTCTCTCTCAAAAATAAACAAACATTAAAAAACCCCACATAAACATCCATTTATTACCTCTCATGGTTCCTATGGGTGAGAAATTTGGGATTGGCTCAGCTAGGCAGTCCTGACTTAGGGTGTTACGATTTTTCTTAGTCAGATGAGGCTGAGACTAATGTCATCTTCAATCCTTCTTCACTCATATGTCTTGTGACAGGGCTTCAGAGACTTAAATGAGTGTCCTGAATACCTAGGGCCCCTCAGATTTCATTCTCTATCTGTATGTGGTCTTTTTATGTAGTTTCTCCAGAATGGTGACTTCAGTATAACCAAACATCTTACATGTCAGTTCAGGGTCCCAAAATTATGTCTCAAGAAAGAAAGAACCAGGCAATAGCAGTGTTACCATCTCTAGTTTAGCTTTAGAAGTCACATAGAGTTACTTTTACCATACTTTATTGATTGAGGCAATTGCAAGATCTGTCCAGGTTCAAGGGAAGGGAACTTAGACCCAATCTCTCCATGGAGGAGTGTCAGCATCATCATATAAGAAAAGCATATACGTGTAATGGTACAGTGGTTTTTGGAAAACTCAGTGTGTTACAATTTCTCTTTTGGTAGCCCACGTGTCTCTTCAATTTCTCCTGTCTGATTAGACATTATAATGATCATAAATGAATTCAAGCAAAAGAGTTTATCAAAGCTAGAAGAGAATGTTAATGTAAGATATATCAAAATCAATATCCAGAATTATCTCTTGGCAGACTTGGACTGCTGAGTTTAAAATAACAAGATGAATTTTATAAAGGGCCATGTGTGGGAATTTAAAAATAATTCTATGAATGCACAATAGGGAACTCCTGGCTTGGCAGGAGTTCATATGAAAAAGAGCTGGGAACTGTGGTTGATTGTAAGCATGAAATGTATCGAGTGGGATGTGATTACTTAAACAAATGAGAAGCTGATCCACATTTAGGTTGTATTTATGGTAGATAGTGTTCATATTATGGGAAGTAAAAGCCCGACATCCCCAGCATTCAATTAACCATTCATTCACTCAGTAAATGTTTATTGAGTTACTACTACATGCTAGGCACTGTTGTAGGTGCTGGCAACATACCAGTGAACAATACACACACAAAACCCTACCCTCCTAAAACCTGTATTCTAGTGGAAAAATGCATAATGAACCAGGCAAGCATGCTAGAGAACAAAAATGATGAAAAAGAAAGCAAGAGGGGGAATAAATGTTGGAATGAAAGGATTACAGTTTTAGATAATATAGATAGGCAACTCTTCACTGAGAGGGGCTATTTGAGAAAAGATATAAAGGACAAAAGTGAGGAAACCATGCAAGTCTCAGGGCAGAGGGAAGGAATATGTGCAACAAGGGTGCTGAGGAGGCATGGCAGTGAAGAGCCCACCGTGAATGGAGCCAAGTGAGCAAGTCTGAGAGTAGTAAGAAACACAGTCAGAGAGGTGATGTACAGTTGATTCTCTAGGCCCTGGTGGGTCACTCTCAAGACTACTGGATCTCACTCTGAGTAAAGAGAGAAGCCAGAGGAAGGTCTGAACAGGGAAGGGACATGAAAGGACTGGGATTTCACCAGATGAGCAAGAGCAGCCACTGTATTGAAACATGCTATGAGACTAGTTAGAAGACGTTGTCAATAACCCAGGCAAAAGATGATGGTGTCTTAAACCAAGATAGTAACATTGAAGGGGCTAAGAGGTGATCAACTTACAGATGTGTTTTGAAAAAAGAGCAATCGCATTTTCTTATTTATCAGACACAGCTTAGGAAACAGAGGAGTCAAAGATAATACGATGGTTTGGGCCCTGAGCATTTGCTGAGATAAAGATTGCACATCAGCAAGTTTTGGGTCAAATAATGGGAGTCCAGCTTGGGATATATTTATCTTTGAAGACCTATGAAACACCAATTGGATATATCAATTAGGCAGATGGATATAAGAATCTTTAGTTCAGGGAAGGAGTCCATGTAGATAATATAAATTTGGCCAGTATCCATAAACAGATATTTAAATCCATAAGTTTGATTGAAATAAGCAAGAAAGTGAGAATAAAAAGTTCCAAGAACTAAGCCTCTTTAAATATTGGGGCGCCTGGGTGGCGCAGTCGGTTGGGCGTCCGACTTCGGCCAGGTCACGATCTCGCGGTCCGGAGTTCGAGCCCCGCGTCAGGCTCTGGGCTGATGGCTCAGAGCCTGGAGCCTGTTTCCGATTCTGTGTCTCCCTCTCTCTCTGCCCCTCCCCCGTTCATGCTCTGTCTCTCTCTGTCCCAAAAATAAATAAACGTTGAAAAAAAAAAATTTAAATATACCCTAAACTTAGAGACTGGGAAGATGAGGAGGAACCAGCACAGTGGACTAAAAGAATGGTCCTAGAAGTAGAAAAGCCAGGCAAATATGGCACCCAGAAAGCCAAATAGAGAAGGCATTTCAAGTAACAGAGTTGCTTATCATCTGCTACTGAAAGATCAAATGAATAAAGAATCAGAATGAATTTAGGACAAGATTTTTCAATGCAGAATTCTCTGGTGACCTTGATAGAAACAGTTTTAATGGTGTAATGGGGGCAAAACTTGATTAGAGTGAGTTCAAGAGAGAATGGAAGGAGGAAAATAGAAGACTGGACAATTGGGGCGCCTGGGTGGCGCAGTCGGTTAAGCGTCCGACTTCAGCCAGGTCACGATCTCCCGGTCCGTGAGTTCGAGCCCCGCGTCGGGCTCTGGGCTGATGGCTCAGAGCCTGGAGCCTGCTTCTGATTCTGTGTCTCCCTCTCTCTCTGCCCCTCCCCCGTTCATGCTCTGTCTCTCTCTGTCCCAAAAAAATAAATAAACGTTTAAAAAAAAAAAAATTAAAAAAAAAAAAGAAGACTGGACAACTGATAATCTTTGAGTTTTGCTGTAACGGGAAGGTCATGTGAGGTAATGACTAGATAGAACTATTGTAAAGAAAAGAAAAATGACAGCATGCTTCCATGCTGTTGTGGAGATTCTAGGAAAGGAAACATGTATTAGGTAAGGGAAAGAATTACTGAATTGATAACTCTGAGAAAGTGAGAAAAGGATGGAACCTAGTGGGCAAATGGCGGGATTGCCCTTAACTAGAAGTAGGAGTAGTTTAGCCTTACTAGTAGGAAAGCAGCCAAATATATGGGCGCAGATGTAGATAGGTGAGCAAAAGTGGTGGTGGGAGACTTAGGAGTATTCCTATGAATGTTTCCATTCTCTTTATGAAATGGAAAGCAAGACCATCTTGTGAGCTTCAGGATGAAGAGGGAGGTGTGGAAGATTAGAGCACAGATGAGAGGGTCTGAAATAGTTTTGTAGGCAACTGGGAGAATGAATGAGTGGAGGAAATATGAGTGCCATGTAGAATAAGACACCCTTGAGGCTGATAACTGTGAATGAATGTGAGACCCATCAGCAAGGCTATATGTTCTTCTCCATCCACTTGTAGTGACAGGTGAGCAGGTGCAGAGTAGGCAGAAAGATTTGGCAAAGACTGTGGCCTAGTTGAGCAAGTATTTCAATAAGGTTGTTGGGTTTGCAGACAAGGAAGTCATCATGATGGCTAGCCACTGGATTTGAACTGGATAAGGAGAAAAGTGAGGATTTTAGTTGGCTTTGATGGACTAAGAGGAGGTACTTGTATCCACTGTCTGTAGTTCTCAGAACTAGGAACTACAGCAGGTATATACTAGAGGGAGTGAGATGAAAGGTTAGGGGATGGTAGTGGTAATGTGATATGTTTGGCACTGAGATAATAAAGTAGGTGCAGTTAATGGCAATGACAATGTCTAGGGTATGAAGGCTCAGTGAATGAGGGAGGGTGCAGGATAAGAGCATGGCAAGACAGAACAAGGAACTAAGCTACCAATGAATTGATGCTAGAGAACCTAACAATTATCCAAGAACTAAAACGTTCCAGGAATATGGGCAGTGACCTGAGAAGTATACAGATAATTACAACAAAGAAGGGGTAGCAAGTGGAATAAGGTAATGACATGAGAGTCAAGTTGAGGGATAGTGTTTAGAGAAGAATTAGGGAGATGATTTGGAATGACAATGAGGACCAAACAGGATATCCATACATCATCAAACCCAGTGGCACCAACACTGTGAAAAAGGAAACAACCATCAGTTGAATTACAAGGGGAGCAGAGTGTTAATGTTTCTAATTAGAACACGAAGTGAAGGCAATAGTTCCAAGAGATGGTGAGATTCTGGGATATTTTACTCTTGACTGTGAGTCCTGGGGGCACCATGGAGGGTTTTTAAGATATAGAGAGGGTGAGCTATATATTCAGAAAAGGTGATGGACAGGGTCATGTGAGACTTGGGCTTCTTAAGGTGACTGATATATACAGGGGATAAAGCATATAGTGAAATTAGTCCTCATAAATCCAAGACATAGAGTGGTCTCCAAACTGTGAAGGTTGGAGGGAGGAGCAGCTGAGAGTTCGTGCAAGGAAGGTGCAGACTTCCACATTTGAGGCTCTGTGTTCAACTTCTAATGCTGTTTTAAGAGGATATAGGGGCGCCTGGGTGGCTCAGTCAGTTGAGCGTCCGACTTCAGCTCAGGTCATGATCTCGCGGTCCGTGAGTTCGAGCCCCGCGTTGGGCTCTGGGCTGATGGCTCAGAGCCTGGAGCCTGCTTCTGATTCTGTGTCTCCCTCTCTCTCTGACCCTCCCCCTGTTCATGCTCTGTTTCTCTCTGTCTCAAAAATAAAAAATAAAAAATAAAAAAAAGAGGATATAAATGAAGTGGAGGCCACTGAGATGCACAGGCTCAAAATAAGGAGAATACAGAGGAAATCTTAGGAAAATCAATAGAAGAAACTGAGAAGGATTTTCTGGGTCTTTGGAAGACATGACAACTGTCTTCAAGTATTGGGAGCGTTTCATGTAAAAGAGGGTCTTCCTTGTGCCTTATGGTTCCAAAAAACCCAGAAGTTATGGGGGAAAGAAATACTTGTTCCAAAAGCTGAGTCCTCCAGTGATGGACCAAAGGACAGCTACTAAAAAGTGTTGTCCAAAGACCAATGCCAATCAACAAACTATTTGTTACCATAAGGGAAGTATAAAACTCGAGAGCAAGAAGTTAGAAACCAGTGTTAGCAATTTCCCTACAATGTTTACTCATTTTTTGAAATACAAATTTAGGTTTGCTTACTCAAATAGAAAAATGTGGATTTGTGTTTCAAATGTTTTATTTAATTCTTCTAGTTAAAATTTTAGTTATATTATATTTTATTAAAATGTTGGTCCTTGATGGATAGGGAAATTTTTTAAAAAGTAGGTTTATCACCATAACTAGCTAAAGAGCTTGAACTAACCTAGGGTATCACAGGAGTCATTTAACTGTCCACTCAGCACTCAGATCTTGATTTCTAATACTATTCTCCAATAAAAGGAATCAGGGCTCCTTAGAGAAATGGCTGATGTTAAGACTGAGTTAGGAAATAAACAAGATTAACCTGAAGTATCTTGTAGTGCCAGAAAATAAGCAAGTGTTCTTTTCTCTCTCTCTCTCTCTCTCTCTCTCTCTCTCTCTCTCTCTCTCTCTCACACACACACACACACACACACACACACACACACCTGGATAGGTCAAAAAGACACAGGAACCAACTGAAAGAGATGCCAATGGCCAAAGTGGGAACAATTTGAGCAACAGCATAAATAAAGTAGCATTGGATTATAACCCAAAGTATCAAATAAATATCCATGAGTATAAATAAATACTCATACTGATATAAATAAACAGTCCCGTAAAAAAATGAGCAAGAACAGAAAACTATCTACTGAAGAAGAATTCAAAATAACTCATGTAGATACTCTGTCTTTAAGGAGATGGAGTATAACCCCCACTGCTTAAGTGTGGGCCGTCAATAGCGACTTGGCAGAGTCATGCAATGGGGGACAGAGCAGAGCATGGAATGGGGGAAAAAGTAACTTTACAGTGGAGAAACTTTAAGCCAGATAATCAAGGTAAACATCAACAGTGATAATTCATATTGATAGTATTGATATTCATACTGATATGATGTGGCACTTCACCTCTGTGGTCTTCCTCCCAAAAGCATATTACCTCAGTCTGACCATAATAAAAAAAAAATCCGACAAATCCCAGCTGAAGGACATTCTGCAAAAACCTGAACAATACTCCTCAAAATTGTCAAGGTCATCAAAAAAGGAAAATCTGAGAAACAGTTACAATCAAAAAGAGCTTAAGGAGACATGTATGTTATCCTGGGACAGAAAAATGATATTAGGCAAATGCTAAGGAAATTTGAATAAAGTATGATCTTTAGTTAAAAGTAATGTATCAATATTTGTTCATTAACTGTGATAAATATATCATATTAATGTAAAATGTTAATAGTAAAAGTAACTGGGTGTGGGTTATATAGCACTTTATACTATGCAATTTTTCTGTAAATCTAAAACTGTTCTAAAACAATTTTCCTTTTAAAAGTCTCTCGGAAGAGCCTGGGCAACACTTTCCATTTGCAGTGGGAGAGTAAAAGGTCTGGAATGGAAGACCTGACTATCTTTACTGGTAAAAGGAAGTCACTTAATTTCACTGAGCTTCAATCTCCTCATCTGCAAAATAGAAGTGATACCACTTTTATCTACCCCATAGAGTTAAGACTCAGATGACATGATCCATGGGAAGGATCTCTGGAAACATCATAATCTAGATACAAGGAAATTTGGAGGTTGCTATCATTGTAGCACATGGAGATATTCCGGCCTGGGAGATCACTTGGACCAATTCTGATTACAAATGTCACATATGTACACTGTGCCCTGGGCACCCTACTCCCAGAGGCTCTGACTCAGCAGCTCTAAGATACAACATACAAATCCAAATCCATATTTTTAAGCTTCCCAGGTGATTCTGATACACAGCCGGATTTGAGAAGCACTAACCTAGGTGAATTTTAAAACCTCTTCTTATTTTATGATCAAATGTTAATGACACAGGATTATTTTTTCCAGATACGTGACACTCTTTGAGAAAGATTTAAACTTTGCAGTAAGAGCGTAATTCTAGGTATCAGTCAGCCTGTGGGTAGTGTAGGTGAACTAAAGTTGTTAGTCATAATCTGTTCTGCCTATTCGTAAATTCAACTCAGCAGGGAAGGCCTTCAAAGTAGCATGAAAAGGTCACAGCTGTTTAGTCTTCATTTACTGTAGTCCCTCAGTGTGTGTGTGTGTGTGTGTGTGTGTGTGTGTGTGTGTGTGTGTGTGTGTACTTCAACTGTAATATACCATATACACAAAAAAAGTGTATAAGGTGGAAATCATAAGCGTATAGCACACAGTGCCTTGATTTTTTGCGTATATATACAGCCCACACAATCATCATCCAGATCAAGATATAATTTCTAACACCCTGTAAGGTGTTATAGTTAACTAACTTCCCAGTATAGTTATTACCAAACTGGCATGAGTTTGCTCCTTGGTGAGTTACAGATACAGATTGCACCAGGTGGAGTTGTCACACTAAGGAAACTTTATTTGCAGCAAATGAGCTCATGGGGCATAACCTCCAAAGCCAGGACCCCCTGAGCAGGGGTAAGTGCATTTATTTTATTTAGGGTTCGGATTAGTCTGAACAAAGGGGAGTTTAACCATAATATTATAATGAGGCAGAGGTAACTGTGGCACAAGGGGGAAGGGTTATCAACATGCTCCAAGAGCTGAGAGCAGATATCACCAAGAGGAAGTCTTGGGCTCCTTATCCAGGTAAGGAGCTCTGGGCCTTGCTTACTTTTGAAAGAGCAGTGGGAGTTTTGCCACTGATTTATAGTCTCTGGTTAGGCTATCTCCTGGCATAGTTTTTGCATTCCTCTTATTCCCTTAAAATCCCTAACTACTGAGGTTTTTACATTTCTTTGTAATTCTGACACCTCCTAGGAAGTTCTACTAGAAGTGTGCTAGGGGGCACCCAGGTGGCTCAGTCCCTTAAGCCTCTGATTCTTGATTTCAGCTTGGGTCAGGATCTCAGGGTTCCTGGGATCAAGCCCTGAAATGGGCTCCATGCTTACAGTGGAGAGCCTGCCTGGAATTCTCTCTCTCCCTCGTCCTCTGCCCCTCCCCTGCTCACACTCTCTGGAGTGCTCTCCCCTCTTCCCTCTCCCCCCCCCCCCCCCCCCCCCCCCCCTTTTTTTCTCCCCCCCCCATCCTTCTCCCTCTCAAAAAACAACAACAAAAAAAACCTTAAAAAAAAGAAGTGTGCTTTTAGAAGAGCTATTAAGACATAGATCACAGAAAATAGCTAGAAGGCCTAAATGACCTGTATTTCTGGGGACCCCAAACTCTTTCTGCTTCCACAGTCACCCAGCCAGAGGTAGCCACTCTTAAGACTTCCTTCACCACCAGCTAATTCACCTGTTCTTAAACTTCATGTAAATGGAATCATGTGGCATGAGCTCTTTTGTGCCTATATTCTTTCACTCAACAAATTATCTGTGAGATTCTTCCGTACTGATGGATGTACCAGTAGCATGGTCTCTTTATTGCTGGTCTTTCAGTTCTTAGCACAAGCTCTAAATGATCAAGTTCAAATTGTCTACGTGTAGACTAAATAATTATACAATTATACAAGTACAGGGACAGAATGACAAGTCAATGATGGGAAATTCCATAAATATTACTGCTCCAGTAGGGTAAACTGTGCCACAAGAAAAAAAATGGCATACTTTATGGTTGGCCCCAGTCTGAACCTCTAGGAGGGAATCAGAATGCAAGCTCCATACCACCATCACCTCCAAGAAAACCACATTTTTGTCAAAACATTCTTCTCGATTTGTACATATGCTCATGTTTGAGAATGATTCCTGTGAACTTTACAGAGAATGTAGAAACGGGGCTTTCATTAATGGAGTTGCCCACAGACTGCTTAACAAAAGCTAAAGGTTTTGAAATTTGACTTCAGGGATTATCACCTAAGAGATCTGATTTTGATGAAACTGAGTTTAACTTAGCTTTTTTTCTCCCTTCATTGACATCTGTCTGCCCCCTGGGTAAAGACTTTTTTTTGTTTTTTTGCATATGATTTGATAGAGCATAGAGCATTTTTTAACCAGAGAGGATAAAGAAAAAAGAAAAATGATGAACCAAACAAGAACAGTATTTATTTCATTTCAAGCATAATGTCAAAGTTGATTATCAAAGCCACTCTCAGGGGTTCCAGGAAATACAAACTTCAACAAAACCACACAAACTCTTCCCTATTCTCTGTGGTCTACTGTGCAGCCGACCACAAAACCATACACAGGCATCACAGCAAAACCACTGGGCTCTACTGAGTACTCTGAACAAGTGAATATTAATCCAAAATACTGTTTCAGAGATCTTTATAAAAAACCACAGTTTCCCTTCCATGGGTTATTTATTCTGCACTCATTTGCTAAAGCAATTTCCATGTGCTGAATTCCAATGAATAAATAAAACAAGTCAATCAACATGTCATTATATTGGTAATCAATTTCTGTGGGTTTCCAATTATTGCCCCTTAGCTTTACTGCACATCTCACCATATCCATGGTCTTCTTCTCAGCTACGTATGTGCCTAGGAAAACATGCATACAGACTCATAGGTTCACAGATCCTCCAAAAAGTCCCACTTGGGGAATGTTTTATTAGTACTTTTAATGATATTGACAACTGACATTAGTAACTATGACTTACACAGCTCTTCACCTAATGGATTTTATGTGCACCACATCAGAATCCTTGAGAGATAGAAAATGCTAAACTCATTCCATTAGACAAAGAAACTAAGTTTAAGCACTTTCATGGACTGACATGTCTTAGTAAACAGGTACAATGTCCAGTATCCAAATTCATGATTTCTAGCTCCAAATCATGTTAGTTGCCTTATTTTTCTACAATGAGATGCTTCTGTTAAGATTAAGTCAAATAAAAGTCAAAACTGATAGAAGCAGAAAAAAAGTAGGTTGCAAGGGGTTGGGGCTGGGAGAAATAGGGAGAGGTTGGTAAAAGGTCACAAACTATCTGAATAAGGTCTTAGAATCTAAAGGAAAACATTAGATAGTCGACAATACTGTGTTGTGTGACTGAAATTTGCCAAGAGAGTAGAAATTTAATACCTTTACCAAAGAAGAGGAAGAAAAAGGAGGAGGAGGGGGGCGATGGGAAGAAGAAGGAAAGAAGAAAACAAAACAAAAAAGATAAATATGTGAGGTGATGGATGTGTTAATTAATTAGATGAGGGGGGATCCTTTCACATTGCATATGTATACCAAATCACTATGATGTATGTGCAAATGATACCTCAATAAAGCTGAATTTTTTAAGGCAGAAAAGGAAGAGTAATTTTTAAAAAAAATTTTTTTTGAAGTTTATTTTGAGAGAGAGAGAGAGAGAGAGAGCACAAGAAGGGGAGGGGCAGAGGGAAAGAGAGAGGATCCCAAGCAGGCTCTTCACTGTCAGGGCAGAACCCAATGCAGGGCTTAATCTCACGAATGTGAAAGATCATGACCTGATCTGAGCTGACATCAAGAGTCAGACGAGTAACCAACTGAGCCACCAAGGAGCCCCAAGTAAATATTTTTTTAAAAAGAATAATTTTCAAAGCATGACGGAACAGTAGTTTTGCTTCTGATTCACATTTTCAACAAAATCATATTTACAACAGTTTCACATTTTGCTCACACATTCAGTGTGGACAGGTATGTCCGGGAGTGGACTTCAGGAATCTCCTCATCTAATCCTGCTGGGCCAAGAATGCATGCGCAGTTTTGAATCACTCCTTAACCTCTCTCAGCCTTTATTAATCATCAGTAAATAAGCCTACTGACCCTACACCATCTTTAAGGGTCTTCTTCAGCTTAAGGTAGGTTTTTTAGGGTGACCGCAGGAACATTTACATGTAGCAATGCTAGGATGCCACAGTGAATGCTTCTGCTACGCTGGACCCCATCGCCGCAGCCCACTGGATTTCTCCCTGCCTCAGTGTAGAAGGTGGGCCGTGACCTCCAGCACCTCAGCTATGAAAGACTGCCGAACTGCAAAATCCCAAAGCACAGCTCTCAGCCAGCAGTTGGAAGGAGTCATGGGATAAATATACCAGAGTCCCCATCCATCTGTAGGACAAGTCTGGGCAACTTCTACATTTTTCCTGAGAATCTCAGTGGGATTGAGCCCATTCCCCACAGGAGTAACCAGCTCATGATACACTCCTATTGGCTTTTCTCTCCTCTCCATTTCATGTCCCACATCCCCTACCTGTGCTTCCTGGGTGCACTTCCAAATAATCTACCTGCACTGACAGCCTTGTCACAGGCACAGCTTTTTGCAGAACCTAAAGCAAGACTTGGGCTTTAGAGAATTGTTACTGTCTGAATACAGAATTGAGTGTTACACGACACATTACCAATTAATGCAATACAATTTACCCCTTTAAGCTGTTTCTTTAAAATTTACTGTGGTACTTTCCAAACAGTTCTTTATATGTACCTGAAAAGTTTAGATAGAGAGATGAGGACGTGGCATAATTAGTACCTGATATGGCCTTTTCTAAATAAGAGAATCTCCATGGGGACGCCTGGGTGGCTCAGTCGGTTAAGCGTCCAACTTAGGTTCAGGTCATGATCTCGTGGTTCAGTTTGAGCCCCACATCGAGCTCTCTGCTGTCAGCATAGAGCCTGTTTCAGAACCTCTGTCCTCGTTTCTCTCTGCCCATCCCCTGCTTGTTCGTTTTCTCTTTCTCTCTCTGTCTCTCTCTCCCAAAGATAAATAAACTTAAAAAAATACAAAGAGGAGAATCTCCAGAAAGCTTTTTTTTAAGTGTATTTATTTATTTCTAGAGAGAGCACAAGCAGGGGAGAGGCAGAGGGAAAGGGGGAGAGAGGATGTGAAACAGGCTCTGTGCTAACAGCAGAGAGCCCAGTGCGGGGCTCAAATTCATGGAACTGTGAGATCATGACCTGAGCTGAAGTCAGACGCTTAACTGACTGAGCCACCCAGGTGCTCCAAAGCATTTTTTTTTAAATAGAGACTATTGGACACATGCTCTTCATGTTTTATAAAATTATGATTCTTCAGTTAGTACTTTAAGTCATATCTTTGTCATAATAAAATGGTTTGAGGGTGAGGTATTAAGACAAAAATCTCTACCAAATTTCTCATTAGGTGATGTTCAAAATAGTTGGAAGCTGATCAAAATAGTTGCCTGTCTTACCAGTAAGGATAGTTTTAGCTGTGAATTACAGAAACCCTCATCTGAGGTCCTAAGATGACCAACTGTCTCATTTTTCTCTGGGGCCATCTTGGATTTAGCACTGAAAATCCTGGCAAATCCCTTAGTCACAGGCAAACCAGAACAGCTGGTCAACACCAAGTCCCACCCATCTTTATCTGTATCATTTAACCACCCCTCTTATCTTGGGTAGTACATCCAACCCTTCCAGGAGATTGAGATCCTATAATTGCCCATCTCCACTGGAACCACTCCATGGGATTCCAGGGAAAGAAGAGTTATCCAAAAGGAGAGGGTATTGAGTTTGCCAAAAGAAGTGGTGGGGGGAGGCTTGGATTGAGATAGAGATACATATACATAGACATATATAGATCCAGATATAGAGATATAGACACTGATGTCCACTCTACTCTTTAAAGAATCTTGTTCTTTCACTCTTCAGATCCCATTATCAATATTATTTTTTCTCTTCATTTTTCCTTTACTTCCTATATAGGTCTTTCCTCTTCATTTTATATTCCAGCCCCAACACTCTCATTTTCACAGCACCCCAAGGGACTCACACTTCCCTCCACCATCTGCACTACCAGATCCAAATAAAACTATGCTCCAAGAAACATACTATTCTGAGAAAGAAATGAATAGATACATTAAAAACTAAACATAAAAATATGTTATAGAAATTTAAAATGCATATCTTCTTTCCTTGGCTCACTGTTTTGATTAATGCCATTTTCTCTAAAAGTGTTAAAATGCCCAACTCTTGACTAATGTAAAACTTTTTTTTAGGCACCTGTAGCCAGGAAGTAGGCATTTTAAATGCTCACTAGGGCCCTTTTTAGTGTCTGAAGTAGTAACTCATCACAGGCTTAAAATTCTACGAGAAATATTATTAAATAAAAAGTTACTGGCTGACTGACTCCTGAACTTGAGCTTTAATTCCCGTGTTTAAGGTGGAAGTGATAAAGCACTTGGAAACTCTAACGGATGGTCTTTACCACAATGGCCTGAATATTCCCCTTAGTCTGACCAAAACTTAGGTTTCTTCCTGACTCTAGTCCACTGACCTCACTTTTCTTAGAACATTTACTTTACAGAATTTGTAACTGTACATCCTTTCTCTGCCCCCTTTGATATGTAAATATTTTTAAAAGCCTCTTTCCAGTTTTCCAACCCAAGAATGCCTGTCTCAAGGATCCGGGAACCATCTCATTGAAATGTAATCATCAAAGAAGATAGAACCCCTATCTCCCAGTTTCTGTGTGAAGGCAGAAGCTTAACTTCCCCATTGTAAAGCTATCATCTGTCATGAAAAAAGAGAAGGTTTACTTTTCCTTGAAATGAAGACAATTAGCAGCTGCTAAAAAATTCGGTCTTCAAAAAATTGTTGCCTATGTCTTGCCACTCTCCTAGATTTTATCTCATATCCTGTCTTTGACTCTGTCTTATCTCAGGCACTATTTTTATCTTATCTCTATGGAGCACCCTCATATTAAATCCTGATCAATCCTTCAAGGTTTCAAGTGAGCTACCATCTTTACTATGAATATTTCCATGATTAAAGCAACCAAAAATCTCCATTACTGCTCCTAATTCCTATAGCATCTTCAATTGGCCTCTTTCCCTCCTCTGTCCTTTTTTATCCATCCAGTTTCTCCTGGGAATATTTTCTTAACAAATCATTTACACCTGAATCCTCGTCTCAGGCTCTGCTTCTGTGGTACTTGTCCTAAGATACCACCTTCCCTAATAACTTTGATGTCTTGTCAAACACTTAACAAGACATGTCAGGTCCATTAGTATCTTGCTTACACTTTTAGCTTTATCTCTTGTCTCTCTTCCCAGGTTACTCAGTGGTCCATTCTGAGCTGCTATTTGCTCATGTGTTTTTGCATGTGTTCTCATGGCTCCCATCGACTCAGCCTTTAAGCCTCATCTAAGATTACCAATGCTGCAGAGCCCTGACAAATTCTTTTTCCCCCTTACTCTAGGCAATTTCTCACTTCTTTTGTGAAAAAAAAAAATAACAGATCCTTTAAAATAACATAGCTTTTAAGGGCGCCTGGGTGGTTCAGTCGGTTAAGCGGCCAACTTCGGCTCAGGTCATGATCTCGCGGTCTGTGAGTTCAAGACCCGCGTCGGGCTCTGTGCTGACAGCTCAGAGCCTGGCGCCTATTTCAGATTCTGTGTCTCCCTCTCTCTGACCCTCCCCCATTCATGCTCTGTCTCTCTCTGTCTCAAAAATAAATAAACGTTAAAAAAAATTTTTTTAAATAACATAGCTTTTTAAAACTATACAAATAGTAAGATGATTTAGAGCCTAGCCTCAGCAGAGGGATCAAAGGCAAGTTATTTACCTTCTGTGGGCTCCTGTTTATTCACATATGAGGATGGTAAGATTCCACATCCTTCATAAATGCACGTAAGGTGCTTACCAGAATATTTAGAACATATTATGTGGTAGTTTTATTAACACTAATGAGAGAGAGAGAGATTGGTTTCTCTATAACTTAACCAGATTTCAAAGTTGTGAATACTATATCTTGTTTATCTCTGTACTCCTAATTCTCACACAGTGCATGGCATAATACATATCCAATAAATAGCTGATGAATAAATAAATGATATGTAGCCACTGGGAACTAAACAAACTTGTTTCTACTCTTTTTTTCTGTTTTAGTATATAGCTCTTCTACACGCACAACCAAGAAACAAACTCTAGGAATCCATTTCAAAACTCAAACAGCATAAAGTAAAAGCAAACATTCTGGTATTTGTTGTATTTTCTATTCTCTCCAATATCCACCATGCTCTCTCTCTTAAACTAATGAAAGTTTTCCTTTTTGCTTGAAAAAAATGGTCAAACATGTATAAGCACAAGGTCTTCTTTAAACTCAGTAGTAAATCTGTGTTTCCTCTCCCTCTCTCTCCTCACATTCCCTCCCTCTCTCTCTCTCCCACCCTCCTTCCATATTTCAGAGATCTGGAGATTAGATGTAATTTTATATTTTTCCCCTCTTTCTCTCTTTTCCTTTTTGATGACTTTTGAAAACCTGCGACCCTGAAAACCTTAACTTCTCAAAAAGAGATTCTTCATTTTCAAGAGATGCTAGAAAAGGCATTCTTTTAATAGATGGATGTCATCAAAATTACTCTTCCCTTGGACTTTGTCTCCAGAGATTTTTTTGAAGAGAGCTTTCCATTTAGTAAGTCATTTTCTAAAATTCTTAGAAGTTTTCTAGAATAAAAGCTCTTGGATTCTCAAAGTATTTGTGAAAAGTTTCTAGTGCTTAAATTTACTACAAAAGGGATTTAGTATATAAAGGGATTAACTCATGGAATCATAGCCCTGTTTGCAATAACACTGATAATTATTTCAGATATCTGCCATTTTTCCTCCTGCGGTTGCCGTAGCTGAAGAGAATTTTTTGTCTTCTAAATCCTCGTGGCATTTCACGTTTGTCGTTTAACACATATCTTTGCATCCTCATTTGGAGTTCTGTTTTTACATTTGTTCCCTTACCAGATCATAAGATCCCACCAAAGTCTAGCACTGAGTCTTGGGTATAGTAGGAGTTTTAAAATATTTGCTAAATGAATGAAAATGGCCACAAGGTGCCTGTGTGAAAATAAATCAGCAAAGTACTCTGGATAATACATCCCTCATAGTCACAAGATAACATATAGATTCATTTGCTATTAATGATAATATTATAATGATTAATATTGACAATATTAATGATGAAAGCCATTAAAATGGCCTTATTCCAGACAGATGCAATTTATTTTTCAAAAGAACTTAATGCCTACAACCAATTTTCTCCACATATCTATATCCCCATGAATTAGACAATGTAAAGAAGAGAGGGCACAGGTAATGCCACACAAAACACACTTAAACTCAACTCATATCCATAGTTCTCCCCTAGCTGATGGAACAAAACCAACTTTGACTACAATGCCCAATGCAAATGAATGGAAACTTAACCCTTCAATCAGATCCTTAGGGGAGCATATTCATTTCCTTTCTCCTCATTTCCTAATTAGAATCCCTTACCCAGTCACTCTGCCACCAGAATTCTTGTCTGACTCAGTATTAGGGGTCTAGTTATGCTTTCAATATCTACATATTAATTTCCTCTGGGCACCTGGCTGATATTACAGAGAACTTTCCCTGCTAGTTCATGCCCCTGTCGAGCCTAAAATCAATTTTATGACAATCCCAAACCACTTTTCCATCTATGGCTCCTCAATTCTATTCATCGGGGTAGCAGTAAAATTAGTCTTAGGGCAAAGATATTCTATTTAGCTTGAGTATTCTATTTCTAGGTGGTCTGAATGTTTAAGTGGTAGGGATATTCAGAGCAACTCAAGAGTCTATAGGATTTGGCACACGTCTGCTTTCACACAATGAATAGCTTCCTCCTTGTATAAAGATTAGCTTTATGAATTCTCCAGGAGAAAACACCTGTTTTATCAGTTCATTTAAAGAATTTCAAACTATTCAGAGATACTGTTAAAAATATTGATGTGATACCACCACTCATTCTTCTAACTTTTCTCCACAGATTAAGAAACTAGACCCCAGTGTTAATTTCCTTTAAAATGTGTCTTAAGTCAACATTGACTAGAAGAAGAGCTTGAGATAGGGTTCTTGTGCAAGTGACTTAATGAGTGAGGGCTCTTTGGAGAAAAGGAATGAAGGAAGGAAAATGGTACGGGAAGGAGACAACCGATGATGTGGTCTTAGCTGTAGTCTAGCCCCACAGCTGTCTGATCTCACAGGAGTTATGGAGCACACATGGTACCACCAAGAAGGTCCACCTTAAGGCAAGAGAACTAATGTTTCTGTCCCTCTTTTCAGTATTAGCTGTGGGTCACCCCCCAGGATGAGGGCATCGAATCTCCTAGGCATTTCTGTGTGAGGTCACTCTCATGGGCTGAGGGAAATTCTCTGAAGAAGGGAGGAGCTCTAAGCTATTAAAAGTTTCTGTTTGCAGCATCTGGGGGGTGGATGCACTACTCCTATAAATATAGACTTGGATAGGATAGCAAACTGTTAGTTTCTGTTACGAACAGTTTTGGGACTAGCCTAATCCTGGTATTATTTTACACACTGAGTAAATACAAATGCAGAATCAATTATTCATAGAAAAGTGAAATAATATACTTGAGTTGAGGTAATCAGCCAACTGCCTCTCTAGTGGTGAATAAAGACCCTTTTACAAGATTATATGTCTTATTTAAATCCACATTCAAACCCAGGCTTGGAACTGAAGGATGATGTGTGTGACTAGAGAATGCAGACTGGCTCTCACCCTTTAGAAGACATTTATCTGCATGTAACCAAAACCCTGAATGTAGAGTTAAACAAACAGAGCCTTACTAAGAAGGCAGGAGAATCACAGTCTAACATAATCTACAATAGCATCCAAAATTTTGTATCTTTCACACTGAGTTACTTATATTTATCCCTTAAATTTGGTGGTTTATTTGTGGTCTCACAGTCACAATGGAGCTACCAGACTACCAGGCATCTCATTTGTGTTGCAGAAAAAAGGTAGAGAAGAGATTAAAAGAGCAAAGAACATGCTAGCCAAGACTATTTCTTCTATCAGGAAAGCAAACACTTTCTCAGCAGCTACACACGACACACTTATTCTTAGAACTTACTAATAGAGTTGGGTCATATTGCTACCAGTAGGCCAGTCACCAGCCATGGGAGATAATCATAATTTATTTAGATCAACACTATTTGACAAAAATGTCATATAAGCTACATATACAATTTTAAATTGCTTGTAACCATATTTAAAAAGCAAAAAGATGTGAAATGAATTTTAATAATAATACATTTTATTTAATCCAATATATCCAAAATATTAAGTATATAACCAACATAAAATAAGCCATTTTACATTTTTTAATTAAATATTTGAAATTCAGTGTGTATATTACACTTATGGCACAACTCAATTTGGATTTGTCCCATTTCAAGTGCTCTAGAGCCATATAAGATGAGTGGCTACATACCGGACTAGCCCAAGTCTAAACCAATCATGATTTGTCTCTGGAAGCTGGGGTAGGAACCTGTCTTTCCTGAGATCCTGTTATCTCTGTTTCTATCTGAAGAAATCTGGATATTGTTAACATGGAAGACAAGGAGAGATGGATAATGGGTAGGAAGGAAACAATGTCTATTCCAGGCCCTAACTAATGTCTCCATTGACCTGTCCCAGTGGTTGGAATCCTAGCATTTACAAATCTTTCCATGGTTGGATTATCTGATTTAAAGTTCATCTTTTTTGAAGCATATAATTGGCTATGGATGATTTTAGTAAAATTATGACTTTTCTCACATCTAAGATCGGAATCCCACAATAATGAGACCCAGAAAACAAGCATTTTGGTTGCACAAGGGAGACTGAGCACAAACCATTCAGGAAGGGAAGAATCAGGCCATGGGAGCTGAGGTGACTAAAAAAATTTCAGGGCAGCCTAAAGACACTGGGTTCTTGTTGGGAGGAGAATAGGGGCCCATGACAGCCAACTGGACATTGAGACTCTGAAGTAATGAAGGGAACAAAGCTTTCCATCTCATGCTTTGCTTTGATTCTGGTTAAATATTTGTGCATAATGCAGACCAGACTCTGTAATAGGACCAAGGAAGAATTTTATCAGATTCTTGAACATTTAAGCAGATACTCTTGGTGCACTGATGACATTCTCTAGCCCATCCTAGAGGTCAACTCCAGCTCTGAAGGACAGGACTTGACCACGCAGGCAACTTCTAACTCAAGCCTCTATGTCTACCTTGTCCTAAGGTTTTTTTTTCTGGGATAAGAGTAACCCCAGCCAACTGGAAGTGCTAGGATATTCACAACCCTCCACAGGACCAACCCTCAATTAATCAGGAATGAGAGTATGTGAATAAATACTCCCTCTTCCTTATCTCTTGGTGAACAATTATAAAGTATACGAAGGTCTCAGCAGGATTAACCCCAGCTGACCACAGAAATGGCTCACTAATTAACATACTCTTCATTGGCTTTTCTTCCTTCCCTATCTCACTTCTCTGCTCCTCCACTGTGCTTCTGGGATCACACACCAAATAAGGCCTCTCCACTCAAATGCTTGTCTTAGTGTTTGCTTTTAGGTAAATCTTCAAATCAAGACACTTTGTTGTTGTTGCTTTTAGAGACAGAGACAGACAGACAGAGAGAGAGAGAGATAGAGAGAGAGAATGCCCAAGTGGGGCAGAGGGGCAGAGGGAGAGAGGGACAGAATCCTAAGCAGGCTCCATGCTCAGCACAGAGCCCAATGAGAGGCTTGATCCCTCGACTTTAGGATCATGACCTAAGCTGAAATCAAGAGCTGGATGCTCAATCAGCTGAGCCACCCAGGAGCCCTAAATCAAGACACTTTGTATAGGGGATGATGTCTTAATATAATAGAATATATATTTAATAATCATGATTTTCACTAATTTATGCTAAATTATCTTTTGAAGCATAAAACTACTAATCAAATTTTCCTCACCCTACTGCCTCAAGAAATTCAAGAGATCCTCAAAAGGATCATGTTATCTTTAATTTTAAATAATAAATTTTAAAGGATGGAAGCACCAGCTAAACCAACTCTTTAGGTTCTAGGGATTCTTTCTCTCTCTAGTCGAAGTCCAGAGTATGTATGCAAATGGAGTATGGACCACAATTGTGCTTTCCAAAAGGTAGCCACTACCCACATGGTTAAGATTACATAAAATGAGAGGCACCTGGGTGATTCAGTCAGTTGAGCATCTGACTCTTGCTTTCGGCTCAGGTCATGATCTCACGGTTCATGAGTTTGAGCCCTGCATCAGGCTCCGTGCTGACAATGTGGAGCCTGTTTGGGATCTGTGTCCCTCCCTCTCTGCCCCTCCCCTGCTCACTCTCTATCTCTCTCTCTCAAAAATAAATAAATATTTTTTTAAAAATGAAAACTTCAGTTCCCTAGTTGCACTAGCCACCCTTCAAGTGCTGAATAGCACGTGTGGCTAGCAGTTACCATATTGGACAATATACAGAACATTTCCATCCTTGCTAAAAGTTCTATGGGATAGGACTAGGCTAGGATCTCAAGTTTGGAAGATACATAGAGGACAATCCTCTCTCTTGTTCAATGTAGACAAGCAAACTGATTATGTGCTTTCTCCTTGGAGCTTAGTTTCAGTCTTTTCCAAAAACAAAACTCCAGACTGTCATTTAAAAACACTTAGAATTGGCAAATGTAGTAGCCAGAGTAATGCTAAGCTATGCTGCAGTAAAATATGAACCATGAAAATCACTAAGTCAGGCAATCCTCCAGGACAGCCATCCACTATGCTCTGTGCAATTCAGGCTACCTCCATCAAATAGGGGCTCTGATAAAAATAGTTTCTCCTGAGAGCAGACCTTGTTAAGAGGAACAGAATGCACTGGCATATTTCAAAATAGCTACTTTTTCCCTCCCCTTGCCAGAAGCACAAGGGGATTCTTCTCTCCTCTTCATTGTGGAAACCTGGTAGTGCTCCTGGAGATAAAACTCACCAGCCGATGACTGGGTCCCCCCGGAGTTTCTAACTCACAGACTTGTCCACACTTAGCCTCCAGCAATTCATCAATTATAGTTTTGTTTTTTCTACCCCAACCCTGATTCTTGCAGAGGATTTTGCTCATGGGTTTAATGGTCTGGTAAGTTGTGATCCTCTGTAACTGCCTATCCTACTGTATCTCCATTTTCGGGGCCAGTGGTTTGCCCTGTGACCTCAATTTTCTGACAGATCAAAGAAGGGTTGCTGATTTTCAGTTTGGTCAGATATTTACCTATGATTAGGATGGAGGGATCACTTCCAAGCTCCTGACATGCTGGACCATGGACCAGGCACCAAGACGGCACTCTATTTTTTTTTTTTTTTAACTAGTTGTATGTTTCTACAGTGGGGTAGATGGGCTGTTCCTTTTTCCCCGCTTCCCCTTTCCTTTTCTTTCCCACTCTAGACTTTCTGAGCTGAAGCCTTCTTTATTGTTCTGATTGAAAGTGGCAAGTTCTTTCACTAATGTTTTCTTCCCTGTGGTTATTAACTTCCTGTACCCCAAACGCATTGGCCTAAAATTCATTATTACATCTCAAGTATTCTCTTTATTTATAAAGAAATCTGTCCCAGTGACTCAGTCACTAGAAATTCCTTCTCTCTACAGTGATACACCACATAGTATCATTTCCCAGACCTAGGAGGCATATGTTGTAATTATGGGACAAAAAAGCAAGGTGCACATTGCCATGGCCATTCCAACCCCAATACCTTCTGTGGATGTGTCCCTAGCTGGCCCATCTCTCACAGCACATGTTTATGAATTTGTTTCCTAACTTTTAGGACTTTGAACTAAAAAAAGATATTGACTGGATTGACACCCAATGAGCTAGATGCTCCATTTGGTTATTTCTGGACAGTCTGGAGCAATGTCAATCTGTTCTCTTCCTCCAAACCTCTCTTCTTCCAAGATAAGGGTCTTTTGACGAATTAAAAAAAGAAAACCCAGGTAGAAGTGATACTTGGTAGGAGATCACTGAGTGTTATCTGCAATTCTGCAAACTTGTACTGGATAACATAACTGCTTTTAACAATTAGGGACCAATCTGCTATTTTTGTTTTGCTTTGTTTTGTTTTGTTTTTTTTGGTCTCACTTTTCCACACAATTGGTTTTTCTATCAATCTATGAATAGTTAAAATATATTTGCCTCTTACTCTCTCCTAGACATTTTTACAGACTTGATGGCTTTGAAAAATCACATTACAGTAAACTCAGGGTTATCCCATTAGGCCAAAGAACAACCTTCTCTAGTTAATCACGTTGCCTGATTAATTGAGACACACAGATTTTCAAATAATTAAGAAATACATCTAACACAGGTTCTGTGTTAAACAGAATCTAATTTTCTTTGATGATTCAGAGGTCACTTTTATTCTTATGTTACTTAATCATTATTATTAGGAAAATGACTTGCCAGTTAGGCCAAATTTCTAACTGATAACACGCAGACAAAACAGTTTTTAAAATCTAATATACTAAGCTCCATTCTTTTCAGAAATTTTTCATATTCTCAACAATTTAAAGACCACATTCTAAAGCGACATGTCTTCCTTCCATATTCCCAGGTGACATAGGTATCTACAAAGTTTTGTTTTCTTCTGTAGACTAATAGCCTGGAACAATACCATATTAAACATTACAAGCTCAATAGTTTTTGTTAAATAAAGGAATGAATGGATATGTTAATAAAATATTTTTTGAGGCATCCATCTCACTCCAGGCAGAATGATTAACTCTACCTAAGAGACCCTCAAATTTTGCATGCTTCCATTCCTACTGAACTATCCTGCAGGTTCTTAGAAAATACCCATTGCTCATTGTCCTCAGACTGTTTAGAAAACAAACCTCAGAAATGATAGAATGACCACATTTCCTCTCTGTAAAGGGTCACTTTATGAAGAATCATCTCAGTATAAAATATTATCTCATTTACGTAGTCCTTTCTGCTTGATCAATGCTACCAAGGGCAGCTTTCCCAGGAGCAAAGTTGGTCACGTGACATGTCCCACCTGCCCCCCCCCCCGCCACTCAGTAGTTGCAGCCTCCTCAGAGAGGCCTGAAATCTATTTGTCAGAGAAAAATGCTGTTCATTTTTTAGTTCCCACAGCAAAATAAGGTTTAAATGCAATGCCCCAGGCAGAGGAGCGCAATGGCTTACATTCTTATGAAGGCAGAATCTTTCTGAGAGCAGATCTGAGCAAAGATGAAGGTGATTCAGACATCAGCAGGATGGTACACAAGGAAGTTACAGGCCCTTCCTCTCCCACAGAGACACCAACTTAACAACAATATATGAATACTGTGCAGGTAGACACAAAGACATCTAAAGAGAGAGGGGGCCTAGAGGCCTAAGGGCTGGAGGAGGATTAGAGACAGAAAATTCAGGCTTATCTCCCCATTTAGGGACAATTTAAACACACAATAGCTTTTACACATGGTTGAAATTTTGCTCTTTAAATCTTCAGTTACCACCTGTCTCCAAACTGTCTTGCAAAATGGTAGATGCTTTTTGCAAAAGAAAAGATGCTTTTGGTTTCAAAATCTGCATTCTCCCTTTTGAGTAAAAAAGTTCAAAGACAAAAAAAAAAATTCTCCATTAAATTTGGCAACACATTGCATACCTTGGATCTCTAACTTTTTTGTCTGAGATGTCCCTTCATTCTTGCATATCTCTTGACCATAGGCTGTCTGCACATATTAAGCAAGACGAAGTGTACCTCAGGTATTTCAGCAAATGCATCTTTTTTCTCTCTACCTTCTCTGCCTTTGCACTCCCACCCCCATCACACTTGTTTTAAACATGATGATTAATCTGTTCTAGTTTCAAGTAGTTGTGGTCATCTTAGCTTGGAGGACTCAAATAGTGACAATTAAGTCCCACATAACTTCCCCCCTTGCACTGAGCACTCAGTCCCTATAACCCATCATGAGTCTCAGAAATTTACCTTGAAAATAAAATGAACACTCTGATATGGTCTTTATTTAAAAGTTTAAGGATTTTTCTGCATTATTTTCAATGTTTAAATATTGGTCACTCTTTCCCAAGTATCCATCCATAGATGAACGGATAAAGACATGACACACACAGTGGAATGTTACTCAGCCACAAAAAAGAATGAAATCCTGCCATTTACAACAACATGGATGGAGCTAGAAGGTATAATGCTAAGTGAAATAAGTCAGTCAGAGAAAGATAAACACCATCTGATTTCACTCGTGTGGAATTTAACAAAAAAAAACAAAAAAAAAAAGAAAGAAAGAAAAAAAGAGACAAACAAAAAAACAGACTCTTAACTACAGATAACAAACTGATGGGTACCAGAGAGGAGGTGGGGGGGGGGTGGATGAAATAGGTGAAGGGGATTAAGAATACACTTACCACGATGAGCACTGAGTAATGTATAGAATTGTTGAATCACTGTATTGTACACCTGAAACTAACGTCACACTATATGTTAACTACCCTGGAAATAAAATTTAAAAATACATATATTGTTCACTCTTTCACTCTTACACCAAAATAAGGTTTAAATGCAAGGCCCCAGGCAGAGGAGAACAACTTCTTACATTCCTACTAAGGTGGAATCTTTCTAAGAGTAGATCTGAGCAAAGATGAAGGTGAGTCAGCCATCAGCAAGATGGCATACTAAAAATTTACAGCCCCTGTTCACTCCCACAGAGACACCAAGTTGACACAATATAGGAATACCTTTACGAGTATTCAATTATGAAGCAACACAAAACCATGCTAAAACATAAGGTTCTCCAGTAAAGGTAAATATGTGGACAAATATAGCACTGTCTGCTATTGTAATTTTGGTACATATAATTTACATGACAAAATATCTCAAAATTATAAATCTATATTATAGGTATCCCATATGTAAAGACATAGTTTATGGGATAATATCATAAACTAGAACTTATATATGTTAGTGAAGTTCTTATCAGTTTAAAATAGAATGCTACAACTCTAAGATGTTTTATGTAATTGCAATGGTAACTACAAAGAAAATATCTGTAGAATTTACACAAAAGGAAAATGGTAAAAGAATCAAAGCATCTCACTACAAAACAGCAAGAAAGAAAGGCAGGAGGAGAGGAAAAGAGGGACAAAAAAACTACAGGATACATAGAAAACAATAAAATGACAATAGTAAGTCCTTCCCTAGCAGCAATTACTTCTAGTTTAAATGGATTAAATTCCCTAATCAAAATACATAGATGGAATGGATTAAAAAACAGGACCCAAATAAATGATGTATACAAGAGACTCACTTTTAGGGACACATACAGACTGAAACAGAAAAGATGGAAAAAGATATTCTATGTAGGGGCGCCGGGGTGGCTTGTCTGACTTCAGCTCAGGTCATGATCTCATGGTCTGTGAGTTCAAACCCCACATTGGGCTATGTGCTGACAGCTCAGAGTCTGTAGCCTGCTTTAGATTCTGTGTCTCCCTCTCTCTCTCTCTCTGCCCCTCCTGGCACGTGTTCTGTCTCTCAAAAATAAATATTAATTTTTTTTAATTTCTAATTCTTTAAAAAAAAGATATTCCATGCAAACGGTAACCAAAACAAAGCAAGAGTGGTTCTTCTAATAAAATAGATTTTAAATCAAATATATTACAAGCGACAAAGAATATTATATAATGATAAAAGTTCAATTCCACAAGAAAAAAATTATAAATACTCAACCAAACTTCAGAGCTCCTAAGTATATAAACAAACTTTGGCAAAATAGAAGGGAAAATAGACAGTAACACAATAATAGATTTCGATACCCGATTTTGAATAATGAACAGAATGAGATAGAAGATCAATAAAGAAACAGGATGTGAACAACACTATATATTAATTCTACCTAACAGACACAGAACACTCAGCCTAAAAACAGCAGAATACACATTCTCCTCAAATGCACAGATAACATCTTCCAGGATAGATCAGATAGTATGCTAAAAAGTAAGCCTAAACAAATTCAAGAAGACTGAAATCATACAAAGTATCTTTTCTGATCACAATGGAATGAAACCAGAAACCAACTATACAAGGAAAACTGGAAAATACACAAATATGTGGAAAATAAACAACGGTCTTAAACAAATGGGTCAAAGCAAAGAAGTAACGAGAGAAATTAGAAAATATCTTGAGGTAAATAAAAATAAAAACAACATAGCAGCAAAAGTAGTGCTAAGAGGGATCTTGATAGCAGTAAATGTCCATGTTAAAAAGGAAAAGATGTCAAATCAACAATGTAACTTTATACCTCAAGAAACTAAAAAAAGAACAAATTAACCCAAATCTAGTAAAAGGAAGTAAATAATAAAGATTAGAGCAAAGATAAATGAAATAGAAAATAGAAAACAACAGAAAAAAAACTGAATGAAACTAAAAAAAATTTTTTTGAAAATATCAACAAAACTGACAAGTCCTTAACTAGATTGAGAAAAAGAAAGAGAAGTCTCAAATAACTAAGATCAGAAATGAAAGAGGGGACATTATGACCAATGTCACAGAAATAAAAAAGATAATAAGAAAATGGTATGAATTCTTCAAACTCAACACATAAATGTTTTCCAGGAGTTGGGCTAAGAAGGAGATGAATAGGCATAAAATCCCACAACAACATACTCAATGGTGAAAGACCATTAGGAATAAGCCAAGAAAGCCCACTTTTGCCACTGCTATTTAACACAGTATTGGAAGTTCTAGCCAGAGCAATTGCACAAGAAAAAGAAATAAAAGTCAACCAAATCAGATAGGAGGAAGTAAAATCATTCTATTCACAGACAAAATTGTCTCACACGTAGAAAACCCTAAAGATTCCACATACAAAGAAAAGAAAACTATTAAAACTAATGACTGAATTCAGCAAAACTGCAGGACGCAAAATCAATAACAAAAATCAGTTGTATCTCTGTACGTGAACACAAACAATCAATCTGCAAAGGAAATTAAGAAAACAATTTCATTTAAAACAGCCTTGGATTAGGGCACCTGGGTGGTTCTGTCAGTTAAGCATCCGGTTTCAGCTCAGGTCATGATTTCACAGTTTGCAGGTTTGAGCCCTGCATTGGGCTCTGTGCTGACAGCTCAGAGCCTGGAGCCCATTTCGGGTTCTGTATCTCCCCCTCTCTCTGCCCCTCCCCCACTCACACTCTGTCTCTCTCTCTCTGTCAAAAATAAATAAGCATTAAACATTTAAAAAATAAAACAGACTTGGATATTATAAAATATGTAAAAATATACCTGACCGAAGAAAACTACACTGAAAACTACAAACCATTGGTGAAAGCAATTACAAAAGGTACAAATAAATAAATGGAAATACATCCTGTGTTCGTAGACTGCAAAGCATAACACTGTTAAGATTTTACCCAAAGTGATCTACAGATTCAATGCAATCCTTATCAAAATCCCAATGGCATTTTTTTTTTGGCAGAAATTGAAACATTCATCCTAAAACTCATATGGAATTTCAAGGGACACCAAATAGCCAAAACAATTTTGAAAAAGAAGAACAAAGTTAGGAAACTCGCATTTTCTGATTTCAAAACATATTGTAAAGCTGCAGTAATCAAAATAGTGTGGTACTGGTGTAAAGACACGTTGATCAATGGAATACAATAGACAGTCCAGAAATAAATACTCACATATATAGTCAATGATCTTTGATGAGGGGTCAAGACCACTCAGTGGAGAAATGATAGTCTTTTCAAATGATGTGGGGAAAACAAGATGTCCACATGCACACGAATGAAGTTGGACCCTTATCTTTCAACGTGTATAGAAATGAGCTCAAGATAAATTAAAAACCTAAACATAAGACCTAAAAATATAACACTCCTAGAAGAAAATACATGGAAAAAGTTTCATGACATTAGACTTGGCATGATTTCTGGGCTATGACACCAAAATAACAGGCAACAAAAGCAAAAATAGACAAATGGGACTACATCAAACTTAAACAATTTTGTGCATCAAAATACACAATCAGCAGAATGAAAACACAATGTATGGAATGACAGAAAATATTTGCAAATCATAGATCAGATGAGGGACTAACATAAAAAATAGATAAAGAACTCTAACAATAAGAAAATAAATCAAATAACCTGACTTTTAAAATGGGAAAAGAACTTAAATAGGCATTTCTCCAAGAATGACAGACAAATGGTCATCAATGAGCATATGAAAACATGCTCAACATCACAAATCATCAAGGAAATGCAAATCTCCTCACTCCCATTAGTGCTATTGCTACTGTACAAAAACAAGCAAACAAAAGCAACCAACCAAACAAAACCAAACAACAACCAAATAATAACAATGCAAAACAAAACAAAACAAATAATAAGTGTCGGCAAGGGTATGAAGAAATTGGAACACTTGTGCATTGTTGGTGGGATTTAAAGCCTCTATCAACAAAATATGAAGGTTCCTCAAAAAATTAGAAGTAGAATTACCATACAATCCAGCAATTCCACTTCTGGCTATACATCCAAAATAACTGATAACAAGGTTTCAAAGAGATATCTGCACACCTATGTTCATAGCAGCACTACTCACAATAGCCTAGAGGTAGAAACAACCCAAATATCTATCAATGGATGAATGGATAAAGGACATGTGGTACAGGCAGGCAGTGGAATATTATTCAGCCTTATAAAAAGAAGGAAATCCTGTCACATTCCATGACACGGTAACCTGTGAAGACATTATGCTAAGTGAAATAACCTAGTCACAAAAGTACAAACACTACAGGATTCCACTTACATGAGGTACCAAAAGTAATCAAATTCACAGAAACAGAAAGTAGAATGTCAGTTACCACAGACCAGGAGTAGGGGAAAAGGGGAGTTGTTCAATGGGTATAGTGTTTCCGATCTGCAAGATGAAAGAATTATAGAGATATGTTTCACAGTAATTAGAATAAACTTAACACTACTGACTGGGAGACTTAAAAATGGCTATGATGAGGGGTGCCTGGGTGGCTCAGTCGGTTAAGCATTCAACTTTGGCTCAGCTCATGATCTCAGAGTTCATGGGTTTGAGCCCTGCATCAGGCTCTGTGCTGACAGCTCAGAGCCTGGAGCCTGCTTCAGATTCCAAGTCTCCCTTTCTCTCTTCCCCTTCCCTGCTTGTGCTCTGTCTCTCTCTCTTTCTAAAAAATAAACATTAAAAAAATTTTGACGTTTAAATAAAATGGTTATGATGATAAATTTTAGCACCATACAAATTACTGCATTAAAATATTATGTACATTAGGGGCCCCTGGGTGGCTCAGTCCATAGAGCATCTGACTCTTGATCTCAGGGTTGTGAGGGAGTTCAAGTCCCGTGTTGGGTGTGAAGCCTACTTAAAAAAATTATGTACCTTTATTACTGAGTTTTTTGGGACCCACTCAAATTTTGCACTTAGTTAAATGCATCACCCCAGTCCCAACTCTGTATTTTCCTACCAGCCAAGTATTATAATTGAAGTGGTAGGAAGGAAATTAAAATAAACATATCCTGCAGAGTGGGTTAAAGGGGCCAAATTCCTTTCATCTCTCTATCCATCAAGATATGTGTGTACTTGATCCGTGATAAAGAAAGATACCAGCAAAGATGTTGCTAGATTTACCCCCACTGAATGTCTCAAATATCCTGATATCACATCCTGCTCCATAAACCATTCAAAGGCTACAAAAATTCATGTTAGTCATTCAGCATCAGACACTGTCTCCCCAGAGGACTGGAGACCTCAGATGGTTTAAATAAATGTCAAAACTGGCTTTTAAAATGGCATTTAGAGTTGAATAATAGCACAGTCCATAAGAAATTGTTGCTTAGAGCCCAGATATGATAGGTATTTGAATACAGGATTCTGAAAACAGTTATTTTCTCTATAAGAAGCATACTCTCTAAAAGAACAAAACAATCAGAAGGCAAAAGAATGGGGAAGATAATTAGTATTTAATAAGACTTGTTCCACTTCGTTGCAAAGAAGCTAAGGTAATAAACCTAAAAGTAGGTTAATCTTCTATCTTGTCCCTTAAGCCTGCCATTTCTTATGTCTTTATTGTATTCCAAATGCACTAAGAAATAGAAAAGTCCATAAGCAAGGTATTTTGCAATATCTGTTAAAATACATTCAACAAGTATTTAAGCACCGTTTGTTGCAAACACGGAGGAGAGAACTGTGGGGGGGGGGAAAAAACAGAAACAAGCTCCAATTTCTTGAATATGAAAACAAGCTACAAACCTTGCTTTCTCTATTTTCCCACACTGAATTCAGGAAATCAGAAAAGGGAATAAAACACAAGCTTTTCTAAATCAAGGGCCCCCAAATTGTTTACTGCAGACCTCAATTTTATCAGTTGGTACTTAATCCCCAGCCAAATCTCATTCTCTGTGGCCCTGAGCCATCTGAATTATTAGTATGTCAAATCTCTAGCAGCAAAGCCTTACCTAGGAGTTGTTTTGCGAATGATTTGTAGAGGGAGTGCTGTCAAGAGAATCTAGTAAGGGAGAAAGTGACACAGGATGGAGTGGGAAAAGGAGCTGACAACAATGTGGTCTCAGGTGACCCTGTGCGGGGCTCTGGAGTGTGAATTACACCAGAATGGTCTCACCTGGAAACACCTGGCCATGGCTACCTCTGACCTATAGTTGGTGCATTATGGAGCCTAAGGGATAAACTCCCAGGCATCTCCAGGTGATGTGGCTCTCATTAGCTAAGGACACCTGGAAGATGGATGCCCAAGGACGGTAAAGAAGTTCCACACAGGGGAAGAATAGAACCTACTCTGTCATCACAGATCTGGGTTTTTCAGGGAAGCAGCCACAGAGTGGCAGATTTTGAAAAGCTAAAAGGATGAAAATATCCCTTCTAGAGAAATGGCCTGAAGAATTTCCTAGCAACGCCAAGGCCTCCTCCAGCTAACCATGTTTTTCTCTATTAGGTGGTCTTTCCCCCATTCATCCTTAGATTCCAATAAATCTAGAGCATTATTATTCAGTCAGAGGTAGAAAAAGCTCTCCCAAAACTGTTAAGCTAGACCTAACCTTAGAGATCTTCTGGTCCAACAGCTTTGGGACACTGGTATCCAAGAGTTCTCATTCTCCAGAAATCTTGTGGAAATCCAATGAAAGGGAAGTCATGCTGGTTGGAGCGGTGAGGATGGATGTCAATCTCTCACAAACTTTGGAGGATCCCCTTAGGCTACAAGGGATGCATTCCTCATGCCCCAAATATTAGCATGTATTAGGTCAGAGTCCTTAGAAACAAAGCCTCGTGTTGGAGTTCTTGCAAGTGATGTATTGATGAAGTGACCTCAGAAGAAACCTTCAAGGAAATGAGGGAAATAGGCAGGAAATGGTCTCCTTTGGTGGCTGGCTTAAGGCGGATCCCATGGGGAAGCTTGAAGGGTAACCCAGTTATGTCCTCAGTTGAGGCAAGGAGCCAAGATTTTATACCCTAGTATCAATCAGTCATTGGTTTGGGGCTGTAGGGAAGGCATAGCTTCCCAGCCATTTCCTGGAGAGGCAGTGCCTGTTGGCCAAGGGCAGTTCTCTGAACAGGAGGCAGCTGTGAGTCATTCGCTATCAATATTCACAGCAGCTGGTGGAGGGCCTGAACAGAGGGGCACTGGGCAGGCACCAGTAACTTTTACTACAATAGCTCACAGGCTCCCTTGCCATTTCAGTCACTTAATGTGATCGTCAGCACAATAAAAGCCCAAACCCAGAGCAGTGTCTGAGGAACTGCTTGAAAAGGCATAATCGCAACTACCACCCACAATTTCCATTTGGTCTTCTGGGTTTCTTTTTCCCATAGTGTGAGTTTCATCAAAGATTTTCTTCTTAATATGCTTTCACTTAAGTTATCTATAAAGAAGCCAACTTTCGATTCCAAAAGGAAGTTGCCAAAAATACAGATAAACCTCTAAGTTCGTTGAGGAGATTCACAGCTTCTGTTAAGGCTGTTCCTTTCCAGCCTCGGTGAATCCATGGCAGGGGAGTCCCCTGCCCATCAGCCCCCTGCCCTCCACACCCCATCCCTCCTTCTCCAGCCTGCAGTCACACCCCGGAGATGATGTGCCTGGGTGTGTTTCTATGACTACCCCATTCTCTGTAGTTTCTGGGGGTTTTAAATAGCCATCCAATAAGCTGAATCTTTACATTTTGTTGGGTGGGTTCCCCCCTTAACTCTTTTTAATATATTTTTTACTATTATTACCACAATATCTAACTGGAAGGATCATGTGTTCATTTTGTTTTAAGGAGGAGAGGAGGCAGACAAGGTAATAGCAGCAAGCAGTTCAGTGCAAAGATGTCGACCAAAGAGCTAGAACTGGAAACGTCCTTAAAGATCGAAATTATGTGTTTTCAAACTATTTTCTGAGGAGCCCTTGCATTCCTCAGAGGTGGCTCTGGGTTGGTTTTCAGAGCCATAGGGAAAGAGAAAACACTGGGTCCAAGCCCACACTAACCACCACAGAAATCACAGTAGCTCTGTTGTTGTTGTTGTTTGGTTTTACATGCTGTTTTATAGTCCATAAGAGGATTTGAGAAGCTGGTTAAAAAACAAAGGTTGAAAACCAGGACTTAGTCTGGAACAGACACTTCAGGTCACAAGCCATATCCCCTGAGCACTCATCATTTCCATGCACATCACCTGTGTATCTTTACCTGAAAACTTTCTCTGGTGGCAGGAGCCTTCTCTGCCACACAAACTGGCTGGACCTGCCAGGCAAATATTACCTCCTGGGAGCAGCCCTTAGTCACAGACTGATGTCAGTGGGTGTATCACTGCCCCAGCTCCCTCACTTCTCAGGTGAGACATCTATGAGGCATATGGTCTATTCTGTCTCCAGGCTTCCACAAAGACATTGAGCTCCCAGTGCCCACAGTGGTAACCAGCATCAGAACACATCTACTATCTGCTTTCCCTTCCCTGCCTCACTTCCCCACCAATGTTTCCTGGGCTCCCTTCCTAGATAAACTACTTGCATTCAAATCCTTATCTCAGGGCCAGCTTTTGGGGCAACCCAAACAAAAACATAGCCCAGGGGCGCTTGGGTGGCTCAGTCGGTTGAGCGTCCAACTTCGGCTCAGTCTGTGAGTTCAAGCCCCGCATTGGGCTCTGTGCTGACAGCGCAGAGCCTGGAGCCTGCTTCTGATTCTGCGTTGCCCTCTCTCTCTGTCCCCTCCCCCACTCATGCTCTGTCTCTCTCTCTCTGTGTCAAAAATAAATAAACATTAAAAAAAATTAAAAAACAAAAACAAAAAACATAGCCCAGTTCTGTTCAAGGCACAGATGAAAACTGGATATTCAAAAGAAAAAGATCTATACCTTTTTAATGTAAATTTTACATTTTTCCTTACCTTTTATAGAGAAAATTAAACTAAATTATTCTTAATGATTTAATGATGAAGGGATGATTTCTTACTGAGGGCATAGTAAACTCTAGGCAATGTGCTAAAAGCACAGTGATAGAAACACCGCCAGGTAACAAAAGTGCAAATTATTATTCAAAGACTTTAGGTGAGTGACTCAAGGGACATAGGCAAAGCTTGGATGGTCTGGGTTCAAAACTTAATTTTGGTTCCTTAATTCAGTATCAGTACAACACAGCCATTAATCTTATTAATCTATGATCTTCATCTGGTTCTCTTCTCACAGGGTAGCCATCCTCAATAAAATATCTATTCCTTATAACTGCTCAGAGCTTACATGAAAATTAACAATGTGTATAAATTATATCAAATATACATGGCTTAAGGAACGTCTCAGGAGTGGCTCAGTCAGTTAAGCGTCCAACTTTGGCTCAGGTCATGATCTCGCGGTTCATGAGTTCGAGCCCTGAGTCAAGCCCTGTGCTGACATCTCAGAGCCTGGAGCCTGCTTCGGATTCTGTCTCCCTCTCTCTCTGCCCCTCCCCCACTCATGCTTGCTCCCTTCCTCACTCTCTCTCTCGAAAATAAACATTAAAGTAACCTTAAAACAATACACATGGCTTAATATAGTGTTCAGATATTAAAACTTTGTACTTTTCTTTATCATACATATGACATTTTGTCAACATTATCTTCCTTATTTCTTTAGTTATAAAAATTGGGCAAATATATTAATTATCTAACTTTGAAGAGGATAGCAGTGCAATAGTTTCTGCCTCTGCCCATTCTCATGAATTAAAGAAGTAATCCATGGAGAATGTGCTAGATTGTTTTTACTGGTGGCCCCAATTAGTGACTTCCCTGTATCCATGCTCATTCCCCTATAACTTTGTAAGCCCAACTACTTTGACTCTAGGCTCCACTTTAGCCAAGAAAATTCATGAGAAGTGATGTTGTGCAGTTGAGAGCCTAGGCCTCAAGAACTATCGTGCACTCTTCACTGGAACCCTGCCTCTGATGTGAGAACAGGGTCTCTCTGCGAGAGGCCACCTGGAGGGGAACCAAGTGCCCCAAACCAACACCTGGCCAAGCCTCTGGACCACGGCAGACTATCTGACCAGAAAACAAACACAGAACCACAAAGAAACCCACCTGAGACCTGAAGAATCTCTCAGTGCAAATTGATCCCAGTCCAAACCGCCAACCTACACAATCCTGAGTTAAATGAATAGTTGTTGTCTTAAGACACCAAGTTATGGGATCACTTGCTGTGCACCAATAACCAACTTGTACCACTTCCTTACTCTGAAATAAACTTGAGAAAACATATATGACACTCAATGGGTTTATGGTGCCCACAGGACCAAGTCAAAGCACCTTTGCTTTGTACACCTCAGTTTCTGCTTATCTTTATGGTCTCACACTGGTCTCATAAACCCCTGCATATAAGCAATGAACTTGCCCCAAGCAACGAATTCTGCAAAAATCCCCCTGCCTTTTCTTGTAGAATAATAACAACTTTTAATTAAGGTATAGTATGTACTAGATAGTGTTTAAGAGCATTACAATTATTATTTCATTTAGTTTTCACTACTTCTCTGAGAAAAGTGCTACCATTATTCCAAATTTACATATGAGGAAACCAAGACATAAAGAATTTAAATAATTTGCCTAAGGTCATGCTGTAGTATCAGATCCTAGAATATCTGCTTCCAGAGGCCAAGGGCTTGTTTAATCATTGCCCTCCCCTATTCTGTGGATGAAGAATCTCCCAGTCTCTCAGAAGAATCTCTGGCACACTCAGCTTCTCACTTTAAGATCTAGCTTCCCTAACAGAGCTACCCTTCCATATGCCACTCACTGTGCTCCAGGCAGCATTCAAAGGCCTTCGTATCCTTGAGTATAAGTTGATGTAACAGACTGTAGTTATTAGCATCCATCAGTATCCCTATTTTAAAGAGGAAGAAACTGAGGCAAAGACAGGTCAAGTGACTTGTTCAGTGTCACACGCATGTCAGTGACAGAAACTTGATTCAAGCAGAGGCCATCTGACTCCAGAATTCAGGTTCTGTAGCACCACACACTAGTGCTCTCCCAATACCTGCTAGCTTCGGGGAACCATGAAGAGTGTTGTTCCTTCCTTCTCTTGTTTGCCCACATCTTCATATGCAGACCACTGTCCCAACTTCTGTATTTATGCCAAAAGTTAACTTTTGCCTGCCCATCTTCCTATGAAAGAAATTTGCTCTGCAAAATTTGGGACCGCATGTAGAGCCATAAAAAAATATGGGTTTCCCTTTGGGAAGAGAATCTTCCCATTGGTCTTGTCTAACAGGGAATCATACATTCACATATTGAGAGATAAGAAATTGTTGTAACGCCACTGGTGACTGGCACACCCATGCCCCAGCTATGAGAGTATTGGCTGGAAGCAGTTCACAGCTCCCTTCTTCTTCTCAGGATTTCCCTCACTCAGTAAGAGCCCCTCATCCTAAAATTGCTGGGGATGTTCTACCAGTGAAAGGATGGCTAATTTGGAAGTTCAAAACCCTGTGCCCTGTCTCAAGCAGAAACAACCTGGTGGTGAGATTTATACTCTAGAACTCTTGGTGAAATCAAGCTGAAGCTAGTACCCAGCTGAACCCACATCTTTTCTTGGCTCTTTCCCCTTACTCATTTTGCTCCCCTCACTTAGGGTATTTCTCTTGAGAGTCCTCATGCAATAAAAGCAAGAGAATCCCCATAGGAGGCTCTGCTTCTAGGGAATCCAACCCAAAATAAGAGCCTTATAAAGATAGGAGACAATTTCATCATGGATAAAAGAGGTGTTTATTCAGAAAAAGGTTTTATAAATTTTTTTCTTGATAATGTGGTTGTTTCTGGCACTTAAGGCTGAAAAAAATTTCTGAACAAAATTGAAATTAGTATCAGCTGTTATGTAAGCTAGGCTAATATTAGCTGCTGTGACAAACAGACCTCGAAATGTAATGGGTCAAGTAAGACAGAAGTTCTTTTCTCTGTATATATCAAATGGACTTTCAGGTTATTGGGCCACTTGACTCTACAGTCTTAAAGACTAGGATTTGTCTCATGGTTTTCCACCATGCCCTACATAGGGTGGTGTTCTCTTCTGCATGTCGGAAGCTGTGGTACAGCAGCTGACTTGTAGGCAAAGGAAAAAAGGGTATGAAGGAAGCACACCAGCCTGTTTAAGGGCTCTGTCACTTCTCTGCACATTCTGTTGGTGAGAACCAAGTCACCACACCTGTACATGAGGGTGGGCACTGCAGTGTAGATAGTCAGCCAAGAAGCATTATATTGTTGCAGAGAAAAAAAAGAAAAGAATGGATTTTGACAAAGAGTCAGCAATCCCTGCCATAATCCTTATTATTAGTTTTGCATTGGCTCACACTATTTTTTCTAACATTCAGTATAAAGAAAATGAGAACACATGAGGTAACAACTCTTTAAATTAACTGCCAAGTCTGTCTTTTTGTAACTTCAACGCTTGTAAAACCTGTTTTAGAAAACTTCTTGTCCTCATAAATGTGTCTGTTGTAGGAAGTAATGTCAACTCATAAATTGTGCCTGATATTAATCATTAAGTTGTAAATGAAGTCACCAGGTTTTTTCTTCATTCCATCTATATCTAAGCTGCTCAGTAGAATGTTCTGTGATGATAGAGATGTTCTACATTTGTGCCATCCGATTCAGTAACCAATGGACCAATGTGACTGTCACATACTTAAAATGAAGCTAGAATGACTAACAAACTGAAATTTCAAATTTATTCAATTTAAATTCATTTAAATTTAAAGTACCGCCAGTGGGTAGTGGCTATCATATCGGGCAAAGCAGCTCTATATAATACATAAAAATTCTGGTGTGAAAGAAAACAGTTCGTTTGTTTATCTGACTGCAACTGTTTTTACCAAATTTGCACTGATAGCTCTTCTAATGGTTTCTGATCCAAACAGAAGGCAAAGCTTTGTTTCTTCAAAGTGCACTGTCTTTGCTGCTATCTTTCAACATCAGGCAGAGTTGTCAGCACATAGTAGGCTTGTAGTAAACATTTGCTTATGTAAATAAACGATTGAATGGTGCATGCTTTGCTCAGTTGAGCTGAATCTGCCATATATACCACGTTTGACCTGGCTCCTAGTTCAGAACATTCTCCAATGCAAGCTACCAACAGTGAAATAATAATTCATATGAATTAGGCATTGATGTGATTTAATTTTTTAGATGGGGACAATTGTTGGACCAAATATATCATGGCAGTAGTGTCTTGTGGCTACTGAGTCAGGACATACGAAGGACTTACACTCCAAATAAATTCTTCACATTTCAGATATTTTGCATCTCTTCCATATACACAACACAACAGTATTCAGTTAACAGCTGTATGCAACTTTACTGGAATGGCAGTGCAGTCAAGTACCAGAAGTCATAAGCACATTTGCCATCTGGATTCAAGATGAATGTAATTTATCCATGTCTGGGTTAATCAGAGTTTAAACTCAGTCAATTGACCTACCAGATACGAAGAGTCATCATTTCATAAATGTGGGCCAAGTCAGACGCAGAGCTATTAGCACACGTATTTTATGCTTACCTCCACTTATCTCTAGAGTAGAGCCTCCAGTGCTTGCCTGATTTTTATGTATTTGCTGAACATCATGAAATAAGTCATCCTTGCTTAGACAGTCTGATTTAGGAATAAAATCCTAGTTATGGAGGTGGAGCTAGAAGCAGGTTTTTTTCCCTTCTCTAAATTGATAGGGCTTAGACAAAAATACATATTTACAAATATAATTAAAAACAAGCTCCCACACTACATCCCATGTCCCCTAGACCCAGCGTGGAAGAAAAGAAGGGCCCTTACCCAAAGAGTCAAATAAAGGCTACAGTTTCTCACCACAATGGGTGGAGCATGGAATGGAGAAAGAAATGAGAAGGATCTAAGGAGGTGGTGAGAAGATGGAGAGAACGAGGACCAAATGGAACTGAATTCTTCTTGAGGATTTGGAAGTGGAAAAGAACTTCTTTACCCAAAGGGTCTCAGCAGGTGTAACAAGTATAAGGCTTGTCCTTCCTGAAGAAATGAGCATGGGGCTGTCTTTCTTTCAGGTGCCAACCGAGTTCTCAGTCTTGGTGAGAGTGGTCAGGCATCTGGATAGTGCCCTGCTCAGGTAAGAGTAATCTTCCCATCTTCTAAAATTAACGGATGAAGTTTAATCATATTTGTAGGTCTCAACTTTGCATTTGTACCCAAATTCAAACGGTTGCATCATAATCAAGTTGAATTAGGAAGTCTTATTTTTGAGACCTAAAAACTTCAGCTAATTTAATTTAATCTAGTGATCAAAGAAAGAAGTACTTATTAGAAAACACAAATTATTTGGGGAGGCTCATGTCCTGCAAGAGGACTGAGCCAGGGGCCTACAAAATAACAATGAATTTTTGTCCTCATAGTTTTTCCAATTCTGTACTAGTCAGTGGGTAAAATAGGTTTCCTTCTATGTTGCCTAGTGCTCAAATTAAAAGCAAATACCAACCTCAACTACATTTGAGAAAAGGATATAGTACTCATTACATGTATTTTGGCACTAGCATGTAAGAACAATACACATAAATAAAATCTTGCTTGTAAGCAAAAATGGCAGAGTGAGGACCTCTAAAATTTTACCTCTTTAAAAGCAATGAAAACTCACAAAAATTACTAGATCATATGGTATTTCTATTTTTAACTTTTTGAGAAACCTCCATACTGTTTTCCACAGTATCTGTACCAGTTTTAATTCCCACCAACTGTGTACAAAGGCTCCTTTTTCTCCACATCCTCAATAAAACTTGTTATTTCTTGTGTTTTTGATTTTAGTCATTCTAACAGGTGTGAGGTGATATCTCACTGTTTTGATTTGCTCTTCCGAGATGATTAGTGATATTGAGCTTCTTTTTATGTGTCTGTTGGGCATCTGTTTGTCTTCTGTGGAAAAATTTACCCAAAGAAAATAAAAACACTAATTCAGAAAGATATATGAACCCCTATGTCTATTACAGCATTATTTACAATAATCCAAGATATGGAAACAACCCAAGTGTCAATAGATGAATGGATAAAGAAGATGTGTGATATATATGTGGAATAGTACTCATCCATAAAAACACAATGAAATCTTGCCATCTGAAACAACATAGATGGATCTAGAGGGTTTAATGCTAAGTGAAGTAAGTCGGAGAAAGACAAACACCATATAATTTCACTCATATGTGGACGTTAACAAAACAGACAAAGAAAAAAATAGACAGACAAAAAAAACCAGACTCTTAAATATAGACAACAGACTGGTGGTTGCCAGAGGGGAGGAGGGGGGGAATGGATGAAATACATGAAGGAGATTAAGAGTACACTTATGGAGTGTCTGGGTGGCTCAGTCAGTTAAGCTTCCAACTTCAGCTCAGGTCATGATCTCACAGTTCCTGGCTTCAAGCCCCGCATGAGGCTCCATGCTGATGGTGCAGAGCCTGCTTGAGATTCTCTCTCTCCCTTCCTCTTTGTCCCTCCCCTACTTGTGCTTTCTCTCTCTCAAAAAGAATAAACTTTAAAAAAAAAAAACTAAAAAAAAAAGAGCATACCTATTATGATGAGCACTGAGTAACGTATGGAACTGTTGAATCATTATATTGTACACCTGAAACTAATATAACATTGTATGTTAATTATACTTGAATAAAAAAATATTTGAATAAAAACATACTACAAAAAAAGAGAAAACTCGCAAAAAATGTCAGCACCAACTTTTTTAGAACTCTAGGAATTAACCTAAAGCTTTTTCAATCCATGGAGTGTTTGGTTGGTAATATGTTTGAATCTCAGTAAGAACATGAACTTCAGGGCTCCTCACTCCAGCTCAGCAGTACTCTTGAAAATAATAGGCAACATTCCAGTGCGGAAGGAACAGAACGAGCTGAAGCTCTCTCAAAGCCTCACTCCCATTATTTTGTCATAATTTTAGCCTGTCTGTTGGGTCCCTGAGGATCCCACTTGAAAAGTTTGTTTTTATTTGACCTAAGTTGGAGCTAATCCTATGCAAAAAGCTTCTCCTTGTGGGGCATTTATCAAAAACAATAAAAAGCTATAGTTATAAAGTTGTGACTGCCTGAGATGACAGATACAATTAGGGCAAACAACAGACTAAAAACAAAACTGAAAAAGAAAATATGAAGATAAAGAAGTCGATGGGGACTTTGGAAAGCTCCATCATATTCCTATGAAAGTAGAAAGTCACACACATGCATAAGGCTGTGTGTGCACACCAACTGATTTTGAGACTTTGCACAAGTAGGAAGTAAAAGCTAAGGAAGAGTTATCAATCACCTGGATGAGTGTTGAAGGCATGCCCCTAAGCAAAGACTAAGAGATTTATTTGTTCCAGGCATTTAAGGAAATCTATGTCCAAACATTAGGTAACCACTAAGCTAATTCAGTAGAACCTTCAATGGTTACACACTAAAGAATACAGACCTTACACAATTAGTTCAGAGAAGTCACTAAACAAAGAATAATTACAACAAGCAGCAATGACAACAAATGCTGGGGAGGGGTGAGAAAATAATTGCCAAAGTTATTACATGTTATTTAAAATATCTAGTGTCCCAACAAAAATTATTAAACATGCAAAGAGGAAGAAAGTATGGCTTACACACAATAAAAATAAGCAGAAACTCCCTAAAGGGGAACACTCTTGCGCTATTGATAGGAATGCAAACTGGTGCAACCACTCTGGAGAACAGTATGGGGCTTCCTCAAAAAGTTAAAAACAGACTACCCTACAATCCAGCAATTGCACTACTAGGTATTTACCCAAAGGGTACGAAAATACAGATTCAAAGGGGTACATGCACCCCAATGTTTACAGCAACATTATCAACAATAGCCAAACTACAGAAAGAGTCCATTGACTAACGAGTGGGTAAAGAAGATGTGTGTGTGTGTGTGTGTGTGTGTGTGTGTGTACATAATGGTATATTACTCAGCTATCAAAAAGAATGAAATCTTGCCATTTTCAATGACATGGATGAATCTAAGCATATTATGCTAAGCGAAATAAGTCAGTCATAGAAAGAGAAATAGCATATGATTTCATTCATATGTGGAATGCAAGGAAAAAAAACAGATAAACATACGGGAAGGGGAAACAAAAAGAGAGGGAAAGAAACCATAAGAGAGGTTTTTTTAATGTTTATTTATCTTTGAGAGAGAGAGAGAGAGAGAGAGAGAGAGAGACATAGCAGAGCAGGGGAGGGTCAGAGAGAGAGAGAGACACAGAGTCCAAAGCAGGCTCCAGGATCCGAGCTGAGAGCCCAACACTGGGATCGAATGTATGAACCACAAGATCATGACCTGAACTGAAGTTGGACACTTAACTGACTGAGCCACCCAGGTGCCCCACGAGACTCTTAACAATAGAGAACACTGTGGGCAGATGGAGGGAGCTGAGCGCAGGATGGGCTAGATGGGTGGTTGATTCTAAGGAAAACACTTGTCATGATAAGCACTGGGTGTTGTATGTATGAATCACTGAATTCTACTCCTGAAACCAGTATTGCACTGTATGTTAATTGACTAGAATTTAAATAAAAATTTGAAAAGAGAAATCAAAAACAAAAAAGAGAAGCTCCCTGAGGAAGTCCAAAAGTTTGGTCTTACTAGACAGTTATTTTAAACCAGCTATTTTAAATATGGTGAAAGAGTAAAAGGAAACTACATCTAAACAACTAAAGTATAGTATGAGAAAGATGGCTCACTAAATAGAGAATAGAAATAAAGAGATAAAAATTACATAAACCCCAAGTAAAAAATCTGGAGTTGAAAACTACAAGAATTAAAATTCAAAAATTCATCCAAAGGGCTTTGCCAGAAGATTTTAGCAGGCAAAAAAAAAAAAAAAAAAAAAAAAAAAGGAAGGAACCAATGCACTTGTGCACTCAAAGATAGGCTAAGGAGATGATTCAATCTGACAAATAGGAAGAGAAAAAGGAGATAGAGAAATGAGCAGAGCATCAGAGACCTGTGTAAACTGTTGAGTATATCAACACAGGCATACTGAGAGCATCAAAAAGAGAGGAGAGAAAGAGAAAGAAAAAAAACATTTAAAGCAATAATGGACATCTAACAATAGAGCTCCAAAATACAGATAAAAACTGATAGAATTGAAGGAATAATAGGCAATTCAACAATAAAAGTTGGATATTTTGATATGCCACTTACAATAAGGGATAGAAAAACTATCCGGAAGTTCAGCAAGGAAACTGATGACTGGAGCAATACAAAATAGACCAACCAGCCCTAACAAACATCCAGAGTACTTCACCCAACAGCAGCGGAACAGATAGTCTTCTCAAATGAACATGGAACATTCATTAGGCTACACTATATGTTAGGCTATAAGCCAAGTCTCAATAAACTTAAAAGGACTATGGGGCACCTGGTTGCTTAGTTGGTTAAGCATTCGACTTTGGCTCAGGTCATCATCTCATGGTTTGTGAGTTTGAGCCCTGCTTTGGACTCTGTGCTGACAGCTCAGAGCCTGAAGCCTGCTTCAGATTCTGGTCTCCCTCTCTCTCTGCCCCTCCCCCCGCCCCCCGCTCTCAAAAATAAAGAAACACTAAAACATTTTTTAAATAAAATAAAATAAATTTAAAAGGACTGAAATCATAGAAAGTGACTTCCACACTGAAAATTAACTAAAATCAATACAGAAGGAAATTTGGGAAATTCACAATTAAGCATAAGTTACAGAATGCACTCCTAAATAAACAATGTGCCAAAGGAGAAGTCTCAAAGGAGACTAGAAAATACTTTGAGATGGACAAAAATGTCAACACAACATACCAAAACATATGAGATACAGCAATAGTGCTCAGAGGGAAATTTATACTTTCAAAATCTTACATTAAAAAGAATGATCTCCAATCAACAACCTAACCTTGCATCTTAAGAAACTAGAAAAAAAGAAGAGTAAACCAAATCCAAAACAAGCAGAGGGAAGGAAATAATACAGATTATGAATAGAAATAAATTAAATAGAAATTAGAAACCACAATAAAGAAAATCAAAGATACCAAAAGTTGGTCCTTTTAAAAGATCAACAAAATTAATAATGGCTAGCCAGACTGTTTAAGTCTAGTTAAATATTTAAAAGAATAAAAGAGAGAAGATTCAAATGACTGAAATCAAGAATGAAGGATGGGGCATTACTACCAACCTTACAGAAATAAAAAGTATACAAGAGAATACCAAGGTCAATTGTATGCCAACAAATTAGATAACCAAATAAAATGAACAAATTCATAGAAAGACAGAAATTTCCAAAGTGGTTCAGGAATAAATAGAAAATATGAATAGATCTGTAACAAGTTAAGAAATTGCATTAGTAATAAAGAAAAATCCACAAATAAAAAGCCTGACACCAGATTGCTTCAATGTTAAATTCTACCAAACTTTTAAATAAGAACATCAATCCATCACAAACTCTTCTAAAAATAGAAGAGGGAGCACTTCCTACCCCATTCCATGAAACTAATATTATCCTTATACCAAAATGAACAAAGATGTCTCACAAAAAGAAAGCTATAGAACAATACTTCTTAGAATAAAAATCCTCAAAAAAATATTACGAACTGAATCTAGCAGCATATAAAAAGAATTATACACCATAATCAATTGGGATTTGTCCTAGGAATGCAAAACTGGTTCAACATACAAAAATATAATCAATGTAATAAACCATATTAATAAAGGATAAAAACTACACAAAATAGACCCAGGGGAAAAAAACTGACAAAATCTGATACACCTTTATGATAAAAACATTCACTATGCTAGGAATAGAGGGGAACTTCCTCAAACTGACAAAGACATCTACAAAAATCTCCAACCAATGTCATACTTAATGGTGATAGAATTGAAAGCTTGTCCCCTTAGATTTCACCACTACTTTCAGTACTGTACTGGAGGTACTAGCCTGGGCAATAAGGCTAGAAACAAATCAAAAACCATTCATATTAGAAAGGAAGAAATAAAACCATTTCTATTTGTGGATGGAATTTATATATATATATATATATATATATATATATGAAATGCTAAGTAATTCACAAATACATAATTATAGCTAATAAATTTAATAAGTTTGCAGGAGGTAGGGTCTATATACAGCATAAGTTTAATTTATATACACTAGCAATGAACACTCCAAAAAAAATTAGAAAATAATTCCATTTAAAATAGTATCAAAAGAATAAAATACATAGGAATAAAGTTAATGAGTGAAGTATACATTTGTTCACCAAAGCCATAAATCACTGAAAGAAATAAAAGAACTCCTAAATAAATGGAACAATATCCCACATTCACAAACTGGAAGGCCTAATATTGTTACTATTGGTGATACTCCCTATATTGATATACAGATTCAATCAATCCATATCTAAATTCCAATTGTCATTTCTATAGATGTTGGCAACCTGATCCTAACAGTCATATGGAAATGCACAGGATCCAGAATAACCAAAACTGTTTAGAAAAAAAAAAAAGAAAGAAAGAAAACATGGTTAGAGGACTCACTGTTTCCAATTTCAAAACCTACTACAAAGCCACAGTAATCAAGATTATGTGATACTGGCACACAGATATGCAAATAGGTCAATAGAATAGACTTGAGGGTCCAAAAATAATTCCACACACATACAGTCAATTAAAGTTAATTAAGGGTACTAAGGCAATTCAATAAAGAAAAAAATAGCCTTTCCAACAAATGGTGCTGGGACAACCGGATAGCCATATCCAAAATATGAATTTGGACTTCTACCTTACACTATAAACAAAAGTCAGCTCGGGGCGCCTGGGTGGCGCAGTCGGTTAAGCGTCCGACTTCAGCCAGGTCACGATCTCGCGGTCCGGGAGTTTGAGCCCCGCGTCAGGCTCTGGGCTGATGGCGCAGAGCCTGGAGCCTGTTCTGATTCTGTGTCTCCCTCTCTCTCTGCCTGTCCCCCCGTTCATGCTCTGTCTCTCTCTGTCCCAAAAATAAATGAACGTTGAAAAAAAAAATTAAAAATAAAAAAGTCAGCTCAAAATGGATCAAAAATCTAACTGTAAGAACTAAAACTCATTAGAGGAAAACATAACTATAAATCTTCATGACCTTGGATTAGGCATGGTTTTATAGATATGAAACGCGAAACACAACCAACCAAGAAAAAAGTATGTAAATTGGACTTCATCAAAATTAAAACATTTTGTTCATCAAAGGACACCTTCGCAGAATGGTAGCAAATATCTGATAAGGACTTAGTATCTAAAATGTGTAAAGAACTTTTACAACTCAAAAATAAAAAGACAATCCATTTATAAAATGGTTTTATAGTAATAAAATACACATAACATGAAATTTACCATTTTAACCTTTTGTAAGTGCACAATTCAGTGGCAAAAAGTACATTCATGATGTACAATATTTACTACTACCCATTTCCAGGATTTTTCATCATCCCACACAGGAACTCCATATTCATTAAACAATAACTTCTCATTTTCTTCTCTCCCCCACCTCTAGTAACTTCTTATTTATTTGTTTGTTAAATTCAAGTTAGTTAACATTCAGTGTAGTATTGGTTTCAGGAGTAGAACCCAGTGATTCATCACTTACATATAACACCAAATGCTCATCCCAACAAGTGCCCTCCTTAATGCCCATCACACATTTAGCCCATCCCTCCACCCACCTCCCCTCCAGCAACCTTCAATTGGTTCTCTGTATTTAAGAATCTCTTATGGTTTGCCTCCCTCTCTGTCTGTAACTTATTTTTTCCTTCCCTTCCCTTCCCTTATTTTCAGGTTTCTTAAATTCTGCATATCAGTTAAATCATATGATATTTGTCTTTCTATGACTGACTTATTTTGCTTAGCACAATACACTCTAGTTCCAACCATGTTGTTAAAAATGGCAAGACTTCATTATTTTTGATCACCAAGTAATATTCCATTGTGTGTGTGTGTGTGTGTGTGTGTGTGTGTGTGTGTGTGTATACATATATATATCCCATCTTCTTTATCCATTCATCAGTCGATGGACATTTGGGGTATTTCCATAATTTGGCTATGGAATGTCAACAATAATGTTGACAGTGCTGCTATAAACATTGGGGTACATGTGCCCTTTGAATCCGCATTTTTATATCCTTTGAGTAAATACCTACTAGTGCAATTGCTGGGTCATAAGGTAGTTTTGTTATTAATTTTTTGAGGAACCTCCATACTGTTTTCCAGAGTGGCTGCACCAGTTTGCATTCCCACCAACAGTGCAAAAGAGATCCCCTTTCTTTGCATCCTCGCCAACATCTGTTGTTTCTTGAGTTGTTCATTTTAGCCATTCTGACAGGTGTGAGGTGGTATCTCATTGTGGTTTGATTTGTATTTCTCTGACGATAAGTGATGCTGAGCATCTTTCCACATGTCTTTAGCCATCTGGATGTCTTCTTTGGAAAAGTATCTATTCATCTCCTGCCCATTTCTTCACTGGATTATTTGTTTTATGGGTTCTGAGTTTGATAAGTTCTTTATAGATTTTGGATACCAACCCTTTATCTGATATGTCACTTGCAAATATCTTCTCCCATTCTGTTGGTTGCCTTTTAGTTTTACTGATTGTTTCTTTTGCTGTGCAGAAGTTTTTACCTTGATGAAGTCCCAATAGTTCATTTTTGCTTTTGTTTCCCTTGCCTAGGGAGACATGTCTAGTAAGAAGTTGCTGCGGCCGAGGTCAAAGAGGTTGCTGTTTTCTCTTCTAGGATTTTGATGATTTCCTGTCTCACATTTAGGTCTTTCAACCATTTTGTACTTATTTTTGTGTATGGTATAAGACAATGGTCCTGGTTCATTCTTCTGCATGTCGCTGTCCAGTTTTCCCAGCACCATTTGCTGAACAGATTGTCTTTTTTCCACTGGATATTATTTTCTGCTTTGTCAAAGATTAGTTGACCATACATTTTGGGGTCCATTTCTGGGTTCTCTATTCTGTTCCATTGATGTATGTGTCTGTTTCTGTGCCAGTACCTTACCATCTTGATGATTACAGCTTTGTAATACATCTTGGAAGTCTGGAATTGTGATGCCTCCAGTTTTGGTTTTCTTTTTCAACATTACTTTTAAATTTTCCATCTCTGTGAATTTGCCTTTTCCTCATCAATAGAGAGGAATCACACAATATTCATCTTTGTGTCTGACTTATTTAATTTAGCATAACATTTTCAAGTTTCATTTATGTTACAGCATGTATCAGAAGTGCATTCTTTTTTAAATTTTTTTAATGTTTACTTATTTTAGAGACAGAGAAACAGAGCACAAGTCGGGGAGGGGCTGAGAGAGCCAGAGACAGAATCTGAAGCAGGCTGTAGGCTCTTAGCTGTCAGCACAGAGCCCGACGTGGGGCTCGAACCCACGAACCAGGAGATCATGACCTGAGCTGAAGTCGAACACTCAACAGACTGAGCCACCCAGGTGTCCCAGAACTGCATTCCTTTTTAAGGCTGAATAATACCCCATTGTATTTATATGCCACGTTTTGTTTATCCATTCATTTGTCAGTAGATATTTAGGTTGTTTCTACCTTTTGGCTATTGTGAATAATGTTACTATGAACGTTTATATACTGTTATCTATTTGAGCTCTTGATTTCAAAAATTTTTGAATATATACATAGGAATGAAATTGCTAGATCTTATGGCGATTCCATGTTTAAATCTGTGAGGAACGTGGGCATAGTATTTGAACTGACATTTCTCCAGAGAAGATATACAAATGGCCAATAAGCACATAAAACACTCTCAGCATCATCACTCATTAGGAAAATGTAAATTAAAGCCACAGTGAGGTGCCACTTCATACCAATTAGAATAGTTGTAAGAAAAGAACCCTGACAACATCAAATTATGAAAAGAAGACAGAGGCAAATTGATCTCTCCTCCACTGCTGGTGGGAATGTAACATGAAACAGACACTTTGGGCACAGTTTGGCATTTTCATAAAGTTAAACATACACTTGCCATATGAGCCAGCAATCTCACTCCCAAGTATTTATCCAAGAGTAATGAAACATGTCCTCAAAAATGTACAAGAATGTTTAAAGCAGCTTTACTCATAATACAAAACTGAAATTAACCCAATGACCCTCACTTGAGAAAGGAAGCAAAACGGCGATACTACTCAGCAGTAAGAAGGAATAAAATACTGATACTTACATCAACACAGCTGAATCTCAAAAACATCAAGCTAAGTAAAAGAAGCCAGACTCAAAGGGCTAAATACTCTCCAATTCCATTTATATGACAGTCTGGGCCAGAAAATACAGTTAATAACGGGGAGCAGGGTTGATTGCAAAGACTCTATAAGACTCTTTACGGTGATGGTGATGGAAATATTCCATATGGTGATTACTGGTGGTCATCTGACTACCACTGACCCTCAAACGGCATGAATTAAGACCCCCATGCAGCTGAAAATCCACATATAACTTTTGACTCCCCCTAAATTAAACTACTAATAGCCTACTGTTGACCAGAAGCCTTACTGATAACATAAACAGTCTGATTAACACATAATTTGTATGTTTTATGTATCACAGACTGTGTTCTTACAATAAAGTTAAGGTAGAGAAAAGTGTTACTAAAAAAAAACATAAAGAAGAAAAAATACATTTATAGTACTATACACGTATTTTGTGGGGAAAAAAAATTGTGTTTAAGTGAACCCGCAAAGTTCAAACTCATGTTCAAGAGTCGATTTATTTGTCAGGGGTACCTGGGTGGCTCAGTCAGTTAAGTATCCAACTCTTGATTTTGACTCAAGTCATGATCTCGCAGTTCATGAGTTCGAGCCCCACACCTGTCTGGGCGCTGACAGTGCAGAGCTTGCTTGGGAGTCTCTCTCCCTCCCTCTCTGCCCCTCCCCCGGCACATACGCGTGCATGCTCTCTCTCTGTCTCAAAATAAATTTAATAAATGAACTTTTAAAAAAGTCAACTTATTTGTCAAAACTCCAAGAACTCTATTCCTATAAAATGCAAATTTTACTACATGTAAAGTATACCTCAACATACTTGCCAGAAGCAAAGAAATGTGATCCAGGAACTTATTACGTACTTGTTCGTATATCAGCCCATTAACTATTCTTATTTTCAGCTATTTTTTTTCCTCTGACAGGGGAAAAAAACACAAAGGTTGGGGGATGGGAAAACAGTGCTCTCAGATGCTGTAATTGGGCTCTCCTTTAAATCTCATTTTCACAAAAATGAGCCAAAATAAATGACATACTGGCGACTTAGTGGCACAAAGAAGAGACAAAGCAGACAAAATAAAATAACATGATTTCATTTGTTGAAATTTATGAAGTAATTTATTTATAATGGTTACAGCTGTGCAAATAGCCGTAATGGGACTTATAGGGGCATTATGCAACCTCTGTTCTTTGTGCAACCAGTGTCCTCTCTGAGAAGGTGAACCCGGTGGAACTGGATACATTCAAGAAGCTTGAAAGAACACAGGCCTTCAGGACAAGACTCAGCCGGCACCAAAACACAGTGCTTGGTAGTTTACCAAAGTTGAGCCTGATTTCCACTTGGAACTGTAACTCAAGACACATTTAATGCACCACAAAACGTGGACTGTTTATTGCTTTGCTTATAATTCTCTCTGAAAATGTCAATATTTTTTAACAGTGGTTCAGATTACAGGGTAGAATGAAGCTGGGAAAATGTAAGCTGTTGGTGCTTTCAGCATACGGTATTTTCTTTGGTTCTCATCAGGCTATAATAGAGATTTACGGGCTCTGTTTAGTATAATAATAAACAAATTATCTTTAAATCAAGGATCAGCTGTTTGAGTTTAGCAGATAACATCTGCTGTGAATCATAAGAGGGAGCAGGCCTAATCTGGGAGTTACACACCCTCCCTTCTCTCCCTACCCTGCTGGTCATTGCCCTGTTATTCCTCCAGTTTTCATGTCAGGCAACATCCCATGGCTGAATTGTGATAGAAGAGGGGAAAAGAGAGTTGTAGCAGGCAATTTACTCATGCTGCAGAACTAGACCCCACCACTTTCATACTCTGAATTAATTACCATCTTTTACTTTGGACTCTATTAACATCCTGCGATACAGAAAAAAGGAATTTGGGGGCAAATGCTATGTAACAGTTGAAGTCAATATTCAATAAGTATTTCAGATTACCTGAAACTTCCAATACAAACTCTTGCTTGAACTACAAACCCAGGGTCTCATATCGGCAAGTCTGCAACATCCTGGCATTAAAGCTGTACACTTCACAATCTTTTGCTCTCCTCATTATCGACAATATTGATTTTAAAGAAATTAAAATACTGCTAGGTGCCTGACTGGCTCAGTCAGTTAAGCGTCCGACTTAGGCTCAGGTCATGATCTGCGGTTTGTGAGTTCAAGCCCCGCTCTGTCAGGCTCTGTGCTGACAGCTTGGAGCCCGGAGTCTGCTTCGCATTCTGTGTCTCCCTCTCTCTCTGCCCCTCCTCACTCACACTCTGTCTCTCTCTGTCTCTCAAAAATGAATAAACATTAAAAAAATTTTTTTTAAAAAGAAGAAATTAAAATACTGTTAACAAAGTTTGGTTATTCTATTCATGCTTGGGTCATTTAACTTTTTTCCAACATTTATTTATTCATCCAAAATATATCAAGCTAGTATGGCTTGTGATCCATAGAAGATAACCATGAATGTCCAGTCCACTCATTCATTTAACACATATTGGGCAGGCACCTGCCATGCTGGGTGCAAGATAGGTAAATTCTATATTCCTCACAAACTTAATATTCCAGTGGCAAAAGGGAAATAAGAGCAAATAAATGTACAAAGGAGATAATCAGAGAATGTCAGAAGTAAAGGAAAGAAATAGGTGATGAGGTACAAAAAAAGGCCTAAGAGGGATTGAGGTCAAGAGACCACTTGTCTCCCACAATGGCTAACATCTGAAATGCACTGGTGTAATGTGACCTTATAGCCAAAAGGGAGTTGAGGAATCATTGATTCTACATAAAATTATCTTTAATTTTACATATAAAAATAGCAGGTTCTGCCAGGAAGGCCAGGCTAGTCTAAGGCCATGAAAAGGTTTGGGTAGGCACCTATGTCTAGAGCCACCGTAAATATAAAGTAGAGCCATTGTAAATATCAAATATCAATTCATCAGGATGGCACGTCAGGGATCTTTGTGAACCCTCACTTTTCCCCCACACCCAAACCTCCTTCAAATCTTTCTGCCAACCCAGACAATTGGTTTCGGAGTCATGTGCACCGTTGCTTTGGAGAAGTCTTCAGGACACAGGCTTTTAGCTTTGCTTAACAACCTCCATTCTGAGATTCTCTGGTAGACCAGTATGGCCCAAAGAAACAAGGTCTTCAATGACTACATTTTCTGACATTGGCATAGTACCTCACAAGACACAAAGCACACTCATGGACACTATTGCATGTGATTCTTGTAATATTGCTAGGTAAATACTTATAAAAGAGGAATCCAACCTAAGGAGGCCCTGTGACCTGGCCAAGTTCATATAGCTTGTTCTAAATGCAAAGCTGTAGCTTAATTCCAGTTATGGTGACCAACTGTACTCATTTTCTCAGGACAAGTGGGGTTTCCAGGGAGTGAAATTTTCAGGGCTTAAACCAGAACAGTCCCAATAAAACCAGGTGATGTCATTAAGCTTAATACCAGGTCCAGGGGTGCCTGGATGGCTCAGTCGATTAAGTGTTCAACTTTGGCTCAGGTCATGATTTCACAGTTTGTGAGTTCAGGCCCGCGTTGGGCTCTGTGCTGACAGCATGGAGCCTGGAGCCCACTTGAAGTTCTGTGTCTCCCTCTGTGTCTGCCCCTCCCCTGCTCACAATCTGTCTCTCTCTCTCTCTCTCTCTCTCTCTCAAAAATAAACATTGAAAAAAATATCCGGTCCATTTAATATAATGTCTAGGATACTTGCCATCAAATGACAGCTAGAGCAGGACTCCAATTTGTTCTTTTTCAAGGCCCACAGGCAAGTCATTCTCATTGACCTGCAACGTAGAGCTCTAGAATGAGTCACCACCCTCATCACCCCACTAGCCTCCAGCAGCTGTGTATATTACAGTGCCACACAGTTGGATGGCTATGCTTTGAAATACAAATCTGCGAAGAGAACAATAAACTTTAAAATATCAGAGCAGCCTCTAACTCCTGCTCTCCTCAACAACCTCTAGGCTCTTCTCTGCCTAATGCGAGCATCGGTTGGAACAAGAGGAAGGGAGTCATTTTAAAAGTTTTGCATACATCTCATTAGGGTATTTGACAATGGAACATCATGCTGGGTTAGTCATTGCCGTGGGTGTCTCGGGAATGATAGTGGGCAATCTTATGAAAACTTTATAGTCAGTAACATTACTCCCACGGCATGGCAGGCAGGGGAGGAAGGAGAAGTCGAACAGCTCCTCACTGTCACTTGAGCTTGAGAGAAATGCAACCCTACAAACATCAAATAGTAAGAAAGACCAAAAGTTCTTTTTGAAACAACTTTGCCAGAAGTGCATGAAGAAATCAGAAAAACACCTGGAGAAGGTATTCCAAAGGAAAATCACTTCATTGAGTTTTTAAAGTTAAGTTGTATGTAATTTTTCAAAAACTCAAGAAAAAAATGTGTTTCTCTTAAGTGCAGGGAACGTATGTTGAATGTTTACAATGTGACAGGTACTCCTCTCAGTATTTTACTGTGTTGATTACTTACAATCTATTAAGTCATCACAATATCCATCCACTGGAGGTACTTTATTTACTGGCCCTGCTTTATGATTGGGCAACCAAGACAGAATGATTAGAAAACTACAGTAGAAACACATTCAGGATGAGAAGGATCCAGGATCTGAACCCACACTGGCTCTAGAACCCACATGCCTGAGTATCACACTGCACTGTCTCTGTGTGGTGCCAAAGGTACAATTTCTGCCCACCAAGACTGGTACCCAAATCTCCAGACATTCATGAGTATAAATAAACTATGAACAGAATGATACCTTGCCCATAAGAGAAGATTGGAAGAACAGTTCCTCATAGGAGGGTAAAGAGTAGTGGTTTGGCTTCCTCAGTGTTTACAGTGGGTTGAAATTTAATCAAAGAGGGGCCCATCCAAATGCTACTGTTTGCATTTAATTAAAAATTCGTCACTACAAAGTTTGTCCTTAAAATATATATACACATGATATCTAAGTTAAATGGTAGCAACATAACGGACTCTGCTACACATTCTCTCTACCTTCATAAACATATCCAAGGATACAAGCAAGTTAAAGGGCAAGACAAAGAATTAACAATAGCAATGCAAACAAAAGTTGATTAGACCCGACACTAGGTGGGAGAGGAATTTCTCCCAACTGCAATGACAGGGTGTTGGGTTAGGGACTTCATTCCCAGACTACGCAATACAGTAAAACTTGGTTTGTGAGCATAATTCATTCCAGAAACACACTTAGAAGCCAAAGCACTTGTATATCAAAGCAAATTTCAAAAACCATTGGCTCAGTTGTGATCATGTGATGTTTGGCATCACATACTACTCATATTGAAAGACATTGCTCCTTTATCAAGTTAAAATTTATTAGAAACGTTTGCTCATCCTGCAGAACACTCACAGAACAAGTTACTCACAATCCAACGTTTTACTGTACTTACTTAATATTCAGAACAAATTGAAAACAGGCCTTGAGAAAACATAGAAAAAGATAGATTTTCTCTTATTTTTTGAACTACATCCTGGATGGAGCTGCACTATTCAGAAAGATAGGCACACATGTCTCAAAAGCTAACAAAATAACTTCCTGAGCCATCCCAAGGGTCCTCCCTCCTCCTTTGTTCCCATTAGCTTCTCAGGTTTTTTGCATCCTTAGAAGACTACAGCTCCCAGCATGCACTAGCGGTACATGGAAGTTGGAGACTTAAAGAAGGTTGTGTCCTGAAATGTTGAGTTAAGTAAGGATAAGCTTTGTAAGACAGGGTGGAAACAAGAGGACCTTCAGGATAAGCCAGGTTGGGTGTGGGGGTAGGGAAAAGTTAACTTGGAAGAGGGAAACGAATTCTCTGGCTTATTCTATGGAGAGGGAGAGTAGGCATAAACACAGTAACACCTTAATTAATAAACACTTGAACTTTTTATTCAAGAACAGTTAATCTGAAAACACCAATGTAAGCTTTCTTCCCTTTTCCATATAGGATATAAAATGTTTCAGAAAAGTACACCTCTAAAAAAAAGTTCCTATAAGTTACAGTAAAATTTAGAGTATACATATCTTCCTTTCTTTTCATTGAAAAAGGCAAGTACCATCAATAAACCAAGGCTAGGAAAATAAGTACAAAAGGAAGATCAAAACAGATTTAAGAAAGGCTCACTGAAAAAAAAAAAAAAAGTTAAACAGAAATAGAAAATTCAAATAATTAAGATGGAAATCAATAAAAAAGAATATTATGGTCATGGCAAAAAGTCAAAATGCTTTTAACAGATTAAGTTAAAAAGAATGAAGAGGAAGAGTAAATAGAAATAAAAATATGGGGAAAAATTGAAGACATATCAAGAAACAGATTCAAGTAAAGAATTATAGATGCTCCTAAGACGGAAAACAGAACATCAGAACAAATGTAATAATAGTTTTTTTCTTTCTTTCTTTTTTTTTTTTTTTTTGATACAAGGGGATTATTTAGTAATAGTCTTAGTGTTTAACAATTTTTCAAGGCTGTATACTGGGTGGAGGGGGAAAAATTAAACATGTATCCTATTCCTTTCTCCACATGGAGATAAAGAAGAGTTCATCTTTTTGATAAGAAATTTGATAAAGTTAAAGTCAACCACAAGTATACTTTAAAACAGGTCTATTTTAATAGTAGCCACTGAATATAAGCATAAGTAAAATACAGTCTATACATAGAAAAAAGGACGTTCAAAAGAAAGTGGGAAATTCAACACAAGAAGAATTTGGGCCAAGTATTCATTTTTTTTTTTTCAACATTTATTTATTTTTTGGGACAGAGAGAGACAGAGCATGAACGGGGGAGGGGCAGAGAGAGAGGGAGACACAGAATCGGAAACAGGCTCCAGGCTCTGAGCCATCAGCCCAGAGCCTGACGCGGGGCTCGAACTCACGGACCGCGAGATCGTGACCTGGCTGAAGTCGGACGCTTAACCGACTGCGCCACCCAGGCGCCCCCATTTTTATCAGAAACATAAAGATGCTAAATTCTCCTATTGAAAGGGAAATATTTTTATATTAAGTGAAAAATTTTACCATACCCCATACTATCTATAAGACCATATCCAAGACTACAGCAAATATTTAATAAACAAATAAAAAAAGAACAAGAGCAATTCAAGATCAACACATCCAAAAGAACAGAAAATGTACAAACCACATCCTCTTAGGATTACTCTATAAAACTAGATATTGATAAGAAGAAAAAATCCAGTTATTTAAAAATTAATAATGATCTATATGCTTCTCAATAATATTATGTCACAAAGAAAATAAACATGTCAAGTAGACATTGAGATTATAGCATATATGAGGTATTTCTTATGCAAATATATGAAATACCGCAAAATTGCACTCAGTTTACAGTTAAACCCTGTGCTCGTTTTGGCGTTAAAAGCGGACAAGTAAAATAAGTGAAATAATTAATAAAAATGAAAGTGTGATAAAAAAACGGAAGAAAGAAAAGATAATAGAGCGAAAAACAGCAACTAATGGATTTGAAAAGAGAAAAAGAGAATTTATAGACACATTCTAGAGCTAGAATGTGTGTGTGTGTGTGTGTGTTTGCAAACCGTCCCTAGTACACGGAGGCCAAGGAGAGACCTAAGAAAGAGGCAGACCTCTGGATCATTAGATGGCACGCTTAAAACTACAGGGCTTGTCTTGGGCAGCCGCAGGGCAAGTAGATTTCCCAAGCCGCCGCCAGAATCTTAAAAGCTATATAGAGGTCTTACCTGGGTTCAGTCATCTATATGGCCCCCAAGTCCTAAACAACTCCTTACTCTCAAAGCTGCGTCCTTGAAAATGGCTCCTCCGAAGGGATGGTGGGTGGAACAAACAATCCAAGGCCAGGGGAGGGGGCAAGGAGCCTCCAATTGCCCGGATCCAGCGTAGGGGTCAATTGGCGGTCACGTCCTTTCGATGACCTCCTCCAGGGGTGAAAAATATACAGAAACCTCACAAATCTAAGATGCAGTAGAACCATCCCTAAGTTCACACAATTCTAGGTGTGAAAGCTGCCTCCATCACTTACAAAGCTGTGTGACATCAGGTAAGTTGCTTAATTTTGCTGATCCTCAGGTTCTTTATCTCAGAAATGGCAATAATGATAGTACCTCTTTCATAGTAAGATAAATTTTGTGAAATCCACTTAGCACCCTGTGCTTGACATATTGTAAGCAGTCAATATATAATGGTTCTTCTATTTACTATAATCCTTAATAAATACAAGAAAAAATACCAGTATGTAGAATTTGGCAGAAGAACATTGTAACAATAGAGTGACATTAGTACCTACAAGATAACATTGTGTAATGGGTATGTTAATAAAAAGAGATGTTTTTGGAAAACTAACAATTTTCTGGAAAGAAAATTGCCAGAATTGACGAAAAAAGTGGCCAAATATATTTATACTTTAAGGAAACAGATAATTATTTTTTATATTGGCAGAAAAAATAAAAAGCCACAAAGATCCTTCCTTTTTAATGAACAAGTGTAAGTAACTTTTATAGCAAAACCGGACATAGACAACGACAGTATAGGGCAGCATTTCAAAAACATGTTTTCTAGTTGTGCTAGAACCATGGATATTAATACGTTTTAGCTTCAATTTTGGTTTTTGAGAATCTTATATTAAATTTCCCCAAAACATCCCTACATACACATACACACACATTGGAATAGGAAATTCTGTACTCCTACAGCATCCTGGTCTCCCCTATTGTATCTTTTCTATTGTATCACATTTATCAAAATGTGACTCAGTTTGCCTGTTTACCTGTCTGTACCCTAGCCATTTGGTTCTGCATTACTTGGGGCAAGAACCATGTGTGTCTTTTTGTCATTGTAGCCTGAGCTCTATTAATATTCACTTTTTGAATGAAACTGTTACAGGAAAAAAAAAAATATACTATCTTCCAACAACTATGGAAAACTCCAAGTTATGAAAACATTAAACAGAACTCTTACCTATAAAATTGTTCATTTTGAATCTCTAACACACGATATATATTACCTGACCACAGAAATACTGTTTTCAAAAAACATTCTCTTAAACCTCATTATGTAATACCTACTTAGGAAACCTCAGTACATAATACCTACTTAGGAAACACTCATTAGCTAATTTCATTCATGAATATTGATCCAATATATCCAAATAAAATACTAGCTAATTAAATTCAATGTTATATTTTAAAAATCCCCCATCTTGACAAAGTAGAGTTTATCACAAGAATACAGGGATGATTTTTTATTAGGATAAAATACATCAATAGGTCAGATAAGTAATATATATATACTATATATATATAGTGAGAGAGAGAGAGTATATATATATAGTATATATATATATATACTATATATATATACACTATATATATATAGAGAGAGAGTATATATATATATATATATACACTATATATATACATACATATATATACATATATACACAATATATACATACATATATATACATACATGTATACAATATATATATACATACATACATATATACATATATATATATATATGATCAGTTTAACATATACTGGGGAAAAAATCAATAAAATTTAGCCCTCATTTAGGATGGAAACTTCTATGAATTATTGTTAGAAAAACCTTTTCCTAAAATGAGAAAATACCTATCTTGTAACCAACAATCATAGGCATCTTACAAGCTTTCTCCTGTCTTGCCCATCCTGGTTTCCTGTTTCCCCTTTTTTAAGTTAAAGCAAAAGCTTTAACTCAGACCATGTGACACTGAGGAACTCATCCTAAAGTTTCATGCAAGATGGGTGTTAAATACAAAATATTCCATATAACTGAATGAATGTTTAAAAATCAGAAACAAAAGTAAAAGACAGCTAACCTTAGGAAATATTTGCAAATATATGAGAGAGAGTATCCCTAAAATACTAAAAGTACTTATACTTTATAGATAGAGAACCAAACTATTTGTAGGAAAGTGAGCAGAAGATATAAACAAATGTTGCAGAAGATAAAAATGTTCAAAAAACCCTATCATCTCTCATTGATTCTCCCAATTCCGGTCTTTCCTCACCTAAGTCAATGTTATATTCCACAAGATTATCTAAAAGCAAAATTCTGATTATCTTCTCAAACACCATCAGTGACTAACTTCTCCCAATAGTAACCAAATTGACAATGAATATAGAATTATCCCAGGTAATTCTGACATTAAAGTAAAATATCTTGTAGGTATGTGGACCCACAAGAGTATGTGGACCCCTATTAAAGCAACCACCAGAACCAGTAGTTCATTCATTCATCAAAGTTTTGTTAAACCTCCAATGACTATAGGTACCTCATCAGGTTCTGGGTGCCAAAAGATGAAAAACACAAAGTCCTTGCCCCTGAGTATCTCACAGGCCAGAGAAGGCAAACAACAAATAATGGTAGCAGATGTTGACCTAAAAAAAAGAGGTAGACTAAGACAAGCTCAAAATTGTCAAAAAGATGAGTTTATCTGAGAATAGCAGAGGAATTGCAATTAAGGCCATGCAGCAAGTGCCGGGTAAGTCCACTGAGGGTTTGGGGTGGGCTCTTCTTCTGGGAAGGGAATGTAAAGAATGGGGAGTTTCGTTAAAGTCTGTTAAAATTAAAAATAAATGGAAACCAGCTTTGAAAATGCCCCAAGCAGATGAAACTAGTGCAGTCCTATAAATGAAGCTCAATTCAGCTTATTTTGTGACACCAACCCAATGTGGATCATTTCTTGGTCATGTCTCTGGAAACCGTAAGCAAAAATTTCCCCAGGTTGAGATGAGATAATTCCTGACCAACTGCTTATCACTTAAGAAAACCCTAATATTATCAGTTTTCTGTAAATCAGGCATTTATGAGAACTCAGTCCCTCAGTCCTGAAGCTTTGTTTTCCTGAGGACACATGTGCGAGATTGTCCATCTTACATCCTCCAGTTCCATTTCAGATTGAAATTCTTTCATGCAGTACAGTGAGCTAAGGCTCACATTGGTCCCATTCGCAGAGCAATAAGGGAACATAAAGAGATGTATCTGACCCAGTCTAGGTCTTCCTGGGGGATGCTATATCCAACCTGGATCTTAAAGTCTGAGCAGGAGTCACTCAGAGAAAGAGTGAAAAGAGGCAGAGCATGCTTGGTAGAAATGATGATATAAACGAAGACAGGGAGGCAAGAAGTAGTATTTTACATGTGGTGGCATTGTTAGACCATCTATGGTAAGCTAGAGATACGAGATAAGGCAGTAAAAGGCAAGTTAAAGCAGGCTATAGAGTTCTTTAAGATTCTTGGAACCTGGCATGTAATAACCTATAAGCTCATTGAGGGTAGGGATTACCACATCTTCTAGAGAGTCTATCTAACACATCTCTCTATCTGAATTGCCAGCTAAAAATTTGCACACACAGCACCCAGAATGCAATAATCAGCCCGTCCTATGAAGCCTTCCTTGCATTTCCAATTCATCTGGAAGAAGACAAATGTTGCACCTGCCAAAAAGCCTTGTATCAAGCTGAAAACTTATGTTTGTAGGGCAAGGGCTCTTGGTAGCTCAGAATACACAAACTTTATTTCTCTGGGGCTTGTTTTCCTTTCCTCTAGTCACTTCCATCCAGCTTCACTCATGCGTTTTGCTAGATATGAAGCAGATATAACCAGAGGGAGAACCTGTTTGAACTCAAGGTTTAATTCAATTCCAAACCAGAGCCCCATTGTGTACATGATTTATCAATAGCATTTAAGTGCCTGTGGTGAGCCAGCCCTGACTTGGCTCCATAAATAAACGATGTCAGACTTCATTCCTGTCCTCCAAGTTCTCACACTCTACAGAGGAAAAGGGGGAGCATCTACACAGTTTTCATCAAGATAATTATGACTAAGCAAAGCCTAGCTAATTGGCCAAACACAGCAAAAAAGCCATTCAAACCTGGGAGATAAGCAGTGCTATGAGGAGCCCTATGTTCTCCTTGAACAGGTTTTATTTCCCTTTCTCCTTTTCTTTTCTTTCTTTTTTAAAGCTTTTACCTTCTTACAGTGTAGAGATTCTTTTACTCAGGTCTGCTTCAACTCAGCTATGAAATGGAAGATCTCTGAGTCAGGAAGTCTTTGATGAGTGGCAAGGAGGCCTCTTGCTGTGCTAACTAACATCTGATGGAGAATCATAGAATCTCAAGAATTAAAATAAATTTAGTGGGAAGTATGGAGACTTCCATCTCTAACCCTTATGAGACAGTTTTATTTTTGGTTGTAAGAGAGGACCAGGAAAGAAAACACATTGGCCCTATGAGTTACCCATGATCTAGAGATTCTCAGTCATAATTGCCAAGATGGAAACAAAAAATGGAGTCAAGAGATTGCATTGTAAGGAGAGACTAATGCAATGGTGTGGTCTGGACATTACAGAAAAGACCCAAAATGGAGTGTAGTCCAAACAAAGAAAGAAATAAAGAAGTTCCATGCATGGTAGGGAGGTAAGCATTTGGTAGAGAGGGTGGTATAAAATGGAAAAGCAATAAAAAGAGGACAGATCTTGAGAAGGAAATCTTGGATTTGCAATCAGGAAGGACTGGGAATATGAAGTCTAGGAATGGACTAGTGCCTGGGTATATGCCCCATTCAGAGAATAATAGGACGATCTTCACAGGAAGTGTAAGCATGGTGGTTGTGGGAGCCCAAAAAATAGATTGCCTTTGAGATAAACAAACAGTCTTAACCTTGAGGTGATTCTGTAGGGACAGGAGAAGGTTTTTTTGAAAAGCAAGGGAAAAAAAGGTATGAGAATGAGTAAGAAAAATCCTAGATACAAAATCAAAGCTTCAAAAGATGCAGGGAAAGACCCGAAAGTAATAAATATGCCTTGAGTTGCTTCTGAGAGACAGAATATACAAGAGACAATGCCAGACTGTATATAAAAATAGAACCCTGTCCCACAACCCACAGCAACTAGCTCAGGAAGTCAAACCACAACCTCTGTGGCAATCAGCCCCAAACATCCCCCAGGACAAGATCATTAACTGACAGCTTCTCTAATTTTTGTCCCTACTTCCAGCTTGGGACCAACTGGAGAAAGCCAATATGGCTGGCTAACCAATTACATAGGATGCTCTGCTTCCCAGTAGCCCACCTCCAGTTCCCCATGCCAATGAGGGCATCTGTGAAGCCTTTCTGGTTTTTCCATTATAAAGCTTTCCCACTCCTCTGCCAAGCTTTGAGTCTCTGCCAAATACAGGTGATGGAGTCTGACTCCCTTGCTATAACAAGCTCTGAATAAATACCCTTTTCTTATTCTCATGTAGAAGAGAAAATATCTCTTTTTCCCCATACTACCCCATGTACCCAACACTATTACAGGCACTGGAAATAACAGGGAGCAAATCAGGAAAAGATCTCTGCCCTTATGGGACTAGCTTTCCTTTGGAAGAGACAAGCGATGAGAGAAATTAAGCAAGCATTATGATGATAAACTACTATGGAGGAAATAAGGATGGTGAAATGGGGGGTGGCTAATGTACTAGATAGTGAAGAACAGCCTCCTCAAGGAGGCGATATTTAAACTGAAGACTAAGAGATCAAGAAAAGCCAGGCTCACGAATTGCTCAGGAAGAGACGCCAGGTTGAAGGAACAGCAAGTACAGGATGCACTGGGGCAGAGTACCCTTGGTTTTGTTGGAGAAAGATAGAAAAGACCAGGGCAGTGGGGATGTGTTGAGAGGCAGGTGGGGGTGAGACTGGGGAGGTAGGCGAGGCTGGATCACACAAGGCTGAGGAAGGATGTTATTACAAATGTGGAGGGATGGTATCAGAAGGTTTCAGGCAGGAACACTTGAGGTCCTAAGATAAATGCAAATGTACAAGCAGAGTCAGTTTTAAATGTTCCTTTCCACTCAATTACCACTATCAAGTCAGAGCAGTTCATCCTAAAGATTTCAAGTGTTTATGGAAATAACAGAAGTGCTGCTGGGATAATAGTGCTTTGGTGTAATTAAGCACCTCTGCTCTCTAATCATGAAGAAACAACAAGCTTCCAGCTCTTTTTCAAGATCCCACGCACAGCTGATAATGGACAATCCATCAATATCTTCTTCCTGCCATACTAAGACTGTTTTATGATGATCCTGAAAGCTTTAATAAACCCTCTTAGATAATTTCTTTATGAGGCAGGGAATTAGTAGAGCTGAGCATGAAATAGGTTAGGGTCTGTCAACAAAGAGGGCACCATTGTTTTTATGACTTCTACCAGTGGTCCCTGGGTGGAAAACTCTAATTAGCTGGGATATTGATAACATATGTGGTTGCATCGATCTGCTCTCTGAATAGCAGCCATCTCTTTGCTCAAACAGGGACTTTGCTCAGTTCTGACATCATTGAGCCTGCTCCATCACTGGAAACAGGCTCCTTTGAAGGCTAAGGTAACTCATTTCCACTGGTTGTTAGAGTTCCAGGCCTCACACTAAATCCTGAGTCCCTAAAAAAAAAAAAAGAAAGAAAGAAAAAGGGTCATAAAGGAATGATACTCATAATTTCTGCCACAACCCATTTTACAATACAGAGAAGTTCAGGTATCAGTGCAATCTTGCTCCTCAATTTCTGCTGCCAATTCCAGATTAAGGTAAGGGCTGTGCCTAATGATGCAGCAAGAAAAGGTATTGTCTGATCAGCATTGCCATGATCATGGCTGGTAGTATCAGGAAGGACTCCCTGTTTAGAATTAGTCAATCACTGGGGATAGCATTCTAGAGTCTTCCCAGTGTGTTTGTCTATATCTGTTGCAAACCTCAAACGAGCAAGTGAAAAGAGCTGAGAAAGGAAGCATGGCTAACTGATGTGGTTGAATTCAGCGAACCTGTTTCCTCTTTGTCCTGGGCACACAGCTACACCACTTCTCCAACCTTCTTGCCTTTAGGTGTGGCTTTATGATAGTCCCAGCCATTGGAAAGTAAGTGATGTTGAAGCGTTTCCCATCTGGGTCTGGCCCAGAAGCCCCCCCCACTCCACTACCACTGCACATGTTCCTCCAAGCCCTCTTCATCTTCCCTTGGCTTGACACAGATGAACAACACCATCTTCAAATCTACAACTGGAAATAGAAGAATCACAAGGTGGGAAGGCTTAGGGTCCTTAAAAAAGCATCTGAAGGAGAGCTGCCTGCCAATTAGGAATACCCTTTGTGAACTTATATGAACAAAAAATAAATTTCTATCATTTTAAATTGCTGAGATGTTGGAATTTATCTGTTACAACCACTGGCATTCACTAACAAAACCAGACTTTCAAAGAATTCATAAACAAAAGTATTTGTCATCTTAGGGTTACTGCCATGGCCCATCAAGCAAGAAAGCAGCCATGTTTTTTAATAGCTTTATCAAGGTTTAAATCACATATCATATAATTCACTCATTGTTAAGTGTATAGTTCTATGGGTTTTAGTAAATGTATACAGTTATGTAGAATATTCTATCAAACCCCCAATTCTCTCATTCCTATATGCAATCAGTCCACGATCCCAACCCCAGCACCAGGCAAGTACAAATCTGCTTTTAGTATTTCTGGCATTTATCACTTAGTATAATGTTTTTTGAAGTTCACCCGCATTACATTATCAGTAGTTTATTCCTTTTTTTTGAGAGAGAGAATGCAAGTGAAAGAGGGAGAGAGAGAGAGAGAGTCCCATGAGGGGCAGAGAGAGAAAGAGAGAAGTAGAGCTCACTCAAAGCAGGGATCGTGTTTTACGCAAAGTGGGGCTGGAGCTCACCTGATGCATGACTCGAACTCACGCACTGTGAGATCATGACCTAAGCAAAAGTCAGATGCTTAATCGACTGAGCCACGCAGGCACCCCTAGTTTGCTCTTTTTGATTGCTGCATATGATGGAATTTGAAACGTTTCCAGTTTAGTATTACTTTTATTGATGCTGTTATACGTAAGTCTTTGTACATGTTTTAATTTCTCTCTAATAGGAGCTGAATTGCTGGGTTGTATTAACTACCATTTCATATCTAACAAAAGCTTTCTTTGATTACCTTAGAAAGAATCTCTTCTTTGGTGTTTTTAAATCATTTTTGTTCATACGTGAAATACTGCATTTATCACATTGAATTCATTGAATGTTTTCATTCACATCTCTCTCTGCTAACTAGACTATCAGCTCCTGAAAGATTTTAAAAAGCCATTTTTTGGGGATATGTTAATGCTTAGAATAGCGATGAGTACTCAGTAAGTGTTTATTGGAATAACAAAATGCCAGAGAGCTTGAGGTGAAGGAGCTATTACGTAGACGGAGTGCTGGGCTATGTCAACTTGGCTAATGTCAGGAACTGTGTTTCCAAGAATTCCCTTCTCTGTTTGATCCCCGTTAGAGATGACCAAAGGAAGAAACTGCGTGGGACTCTGAAGGAGGAAGTGGAACAGAAGTCACTCTACTCTCCAAAGGCACTCTACTGTACTAGTGGTGAGGCATGGTGTGAGGTTGGGGTGGACATGTCTGGCAGGCCCGCTTACCCCCCACCCCCCATCTCCTTGGCCCTTTGTCGGCTCCTCTTCCCCACAGGTGAAGCTGCAGCCCTGCCCGGTGCTGTTGCATCCACACGACTCCTGAAACGGAATGCTAGGGCACCAGTGACAGTCTCAACCAAGTTTATTACAATGAGAGGCAAGGCCAACCTATCGATCAGCACCGACACTCTTGAGCAGAGGGCGGTCCCGAACAGCAGGGATAAAGAGTTTTTACAGCCGACCACATCGTCTTATCATCACCTGGGAACAGAACAAAGGAATAGTTCCCAGATGGAAACGGTTCAAACAGGCCCTGCCCCAATCCAATCAAACACTAATCACATCCCTTGGTGGATAGGATAACGCTGTCATCTCTTAACCTATAGTGTTAAAACAAAGCTGTTACTTCTTAAGGCTACAGGTTAGCCCTACACTACAATTTAACCCTTACAGTGCTAGACATTTATCACTTAGTATCATGTTTTCGAAGTTCACCCATGAACGTTTTGAAGTGGACCCAGGGAGGTAAGCCCTAGACAGAAGCAAGGGCTTCCCATAGACCCCTCATTGGCTTCCTCCTTTGGGGATCCCACCCTGATGGCCTGATGCCCTTGTTTCCAGAATGTTCCCTCAAGCTCTGACATCAACCACACCAGAGCTCCAGCCAGACTAGTCAGCAGCTGATTCTCTGACTCGCACATTCCTCTTCTGGATCTGCGCTTTCCCAGTTCTTGCCACAGTCGCATGAGGTCTAATTCCTATAATAAAGCCATCACTTCGTATTACTCACAGTGGGTCTGTTTTCTTAGCCAAACCCTGACTGATACAGTTCTTCAGGCACGACCCAACCATATGTAAATCTTCACCCTTCTTGAGAGTCCAGCACTGTGGCCCAGAGCCTCTGAAAACCTGCCTGACCAGCTCTAAGCAGGTGGGCCCTCCCTGTCCTAGGTGACATTTATTTAAAAAAGGTCTCTCTACACACAAAGCATTACCCATGAGATCTGGGAAGTGTTTTGTTTCCAGCATTAAAATGTCACTGAAGATTTTTAATGATATTGTTTTTCCTTTTCTTCAGCTAGAATTTAAATTTTTCCTGATAACATTTTAATTGCTATTAGAATTCCTGGGTAACTGGCAACCCTTAAATTTTTGTTATAGGTGTTAATTGTTATCTTGAATCCTCAGAAAGATAAAGACAATTTAAAGTAAACATAGGGAAAGAGATCTCAAGTGCTTTGAGAGAAAGGGAGAGAGAATCTGGGAAACAATGACTAGGGGTACTGCCATCTTATTTTCTTCTTTTTTACTCTCTTCTCACACTTGTACCTCAACTGTTTAAGTGAAAGAAGAAACACCTTATTGGGTAAAATCAACTGTTCTTGTCCTCTACCCTTGTCAAACAGCAGAGCTGAAGCACTCAATATTCCTGCCTGACCATAGATTATCTTCTGATACCTTGTCAATGGTAATTGGAGCATATGGCAGATCACGGGCAGAAGGAGTGACACCAGTAATGGTCTTTATGGACAGTTATTACAGAGGGCTGTCCCCCTGCCAAGTAGACCATTGTCTGGTCATGATCTGTGACAAAAGTAAGGCTCTATGAGTCATAAGATAATTGGTGGTGGTGTCGGTACTTAGGGACTCTAATGAGGCCAATTTCTGTGAGCCTAACTATGAAGTGGGTACAGCTTTTTGTTGAATTTTATTTGAACTGATAGAGACAGACTTACTTTGTCCTGCAGAGGATCTCTTGAGCTCTTTCCTGCATTATATATTTCAAGGACCAGTACAAGACTCATTTTTCCTGGAAGCAGGATGAAAGGGAATTTACTATTTTTTTTAGAAGCTTGGCAAAAGATGCAATGCTTTTTGCCAAGATGGCCACCGCAGAGCAAATATATCAACTTAAAAAAGAGAAAAGGCCAAGACCCAGTCTGTTCTTTGAGGGACAGATAGGGGAACCAGTTCCACGTAGACAAGCTATTTCAAAGTTGAGGGCAACAAGTCTCAACCAATGAATCTGTTTTTCAGAAAAGAGAATCCATTCTGTGTTTGAGAGTCAAACTCAAAAAAGAAGCCATGGTGTTAGGTGATGGAGAGGGGAAGAAGGGCTGATTGGAGTGTGAGGTTGCTGGTGAGGGATCCTCCTAACTCTACCACTCCTGAGTTCATCCTAGTCACTGTGGCACAGGGCACCAATGCCATTCCAAGCAGGGATTCAGAGTAACAGAGCAGAAGTGGTGTGGCGGCTAAGCCTGAAGTCCCATTGCCTGGGTCTGAATCCCAGTTACGAGCCTGAGAAGTTGAGTGACTGTGGGAAAATTATATGTTTCAATGTCTCAATTTCTTCTTCTGTATAATGGGTAAAATAATAGCATCTCTAGTGCAGAGCTAAAAACAAATTAAGTGAGTTACACACACACACACACACACACACACACACACACACACACACCCTTTGTTCCAGCCATGGCCATTTAGTCTATTAAAAATATTTTCCTTGTCAGGGTGCCTGGGTGGTTCAGTCAGTTAAGTGTCTGACTTCAGCTCAGGGCATGATCTCTCACGGCTTGTGAGTTCAAGTCCCGTGTCGGGCTCTGTGCTGAGAGCTCAGAGCCTGGAGCCTGCTTCTGCTTCTGTGTCTCCCTCTCTCTCTGCCCCTCCCCAGCTCAGGCTCTGTCTCTCTCCTTCAAAAATAAATAAACATTAAAAAAATTAAAAAAAAATATTTTCCTTGTCAACAAACCCAGATACTGGTCCCCAGTCATATCCTCTGGTCCATTTCCTGTCTCTAAGGAGCAGTCTCCAAAGGCACTTTGGATACCTTTATGGATTCACCATCAGCCACCAGTAGACTAATAGGCAAGTGGAATACCAGCCCCAAGAGCTTAACTCTACTGCCATAGTTGCTGTGGATAACAGCCTGTTTTCCTGCCTCAATGCACCTTATATGAGATGAGAACAGACCTCCCTCCCCCCACCCAAACACAACCTCTGTCTTCTGTCCCAATGAATTTGGTAAGCAAGGTAGTAATGCTGCACCAGGACCCCAGCAGTTGTGGGCTACCCAAGACATAAAAGGAGTTCATTAATGTTGATAACAACTCTCCATTTCTCCTCAAAATGAAGCATTGGCTTCCCCTTTGAATCCTGATGCTCATGAAATTTTCCCACTTACATTCCAACCTGTAAGTGGCCTGGCCTCTTTTTTTCTCTCTAAAGCTTGACCATATTTCCTACTATTTCCTTGAGCAACGAATGCATTTCTGGCTCAAAATAGCCCTGAGACTGACCACCAGTCAATCCAAAGAGATTATATGTCAACAACCTCCCCGATAGCTATAGGTTTATGTATCCTCTGGCTTATGAAATATTTTGGCTTCTGGTAAGTTTTTGTATCATCACTGTAACTTCTTTTTTAAGTAGGTTCCACACGCAGAATGGAGTCCAAGTGAGGCTCGAACTCACAATCCTGAGATCAAGACCCGAGCTGAGATCAAGAGTCGGTTGCTTATCCAACTGAGCCACCCAGGCACTCCTTATCACTTGTAACTTTAAACACTGGTAGTTAGCCATAAGAATGTCAATGAATTAAGTCATGCATCCATTCATTTCCTGCATGGTTCCATAAAAAGTCTTAAAATAATTAACAGAAGATAGTATATGAGGTCAGATAAAGCAAAGCAAAGGCTGGGCAGTACCCCCAAAATGTTTTCTTTTCTGCAACAGTGTTTAAACTGTGTTACAGATTTAATTCTGAGCTTCCCAGCAACAAAGTCAAGAAGGAAACACATTCTGTCATTTGTAAATGCTAGCCACAAGATTTTTTGGAGATATTCAAAGGTTTTCCTGTCATTAATGTAAGGTAAACATTATGAGACCTTGAGAAATACTGGTATGACAGATTATTTTCCCTTTTGTGAACTCCAAAGCGACATAACTCCATCTCAAATGTGCCATTCTCACTACCAGTGGCAGGGGCTGCAGAAGCAGCATCCATATCTCAGAGCAAAAGTATTGGAGTTGGGTTTTAGAAAAAAAGTCTGGCCCCCGATAAGCCCCTGATTAGCCCCAAGAGACTACATTTCCTCTGTCCGCTCTAATTTGCATCAAGCAGTATGCCATTAATCTTCATTGATCCTTACATTCTGCTTGTCCCTGCTATCTTCGAGGAAGCAGAATTCAATTTTCTATGCAGGCAAGCTGGTAGGTCTTCAGCTGGTTTGGAGGTCTGTGTGTAGACATCACATTCACGTTATTGAAAGTTCCAGATGAATGGCTGCCCATGGGAATTCATTCAAACACTGGATGGATTCATCATCAGAATGAGAAAAATCATGGCTATGGTATAAGGGACAAGTATTCCCTCTATTTTCCTTCCATCTTTTAAAAAATCAAATTAGTAGCCAATGTGACTTACATAGCCAACTAATGAGTGTGAGCACACAGAAATAAGGTTAGATTTGAAATCAAGCCAAGCTTCAATTAAGTCAGTCTTGGAAATTTAATAATTTTTATAGATATTTCTTTGCAGAGTGGTAATGAGATACCTATAGTAGGCAATATATACGTGATTATAACTTCATTAAAACATAACCACAATGAGCATTTTTTTTATAAACTAGGATAAAGGAAAGTGAAATTTGGAGAGAAGTTGTATTGAGATCCCTTTAAGTGCCCCTGAACTAAAGTAAAGAGGGCCCACTGATTAATATTTTCGGAAAGGGCTCTGATAACTAAATATACCAGAAGATAGAGGCCACAATCCTTTCTTCTTTCCCAAGGAATACATTCTATACAAGTTAAAAAAGTTGTGCAGATCCAAAAGAAAATTTCACTAGAGATATCTGATCAAATATCTTTTTTAAGCCTAGGACTAAGCTGTCAATTTCTTATGAATCACTTTCTGTACCCAGGATACATACTTACATATAAAGACATAACATTTAAAATTGGCAATATACATGTGAAACAATGTGTACATGGAGAAAATATGGGAGATTTCTATGATGTAAGATTAGTGTTTCTCATTAATATATTATAGTATTTATTGCTTTCTAAAGTAGAGGCAGGATTGCTGTTCTCTACACTGTTGCAATTAGCTGGAGCCCTCAAAATATGAGCAAAAGTGCTGTGAATTGTTTGCAGGCAGAAGTTTGAAGTTGGTTTGCCATGCTCTCTTTTGCTTATGCCATGACAACCAGAAAGTTTTAGGATGCCTGGTGTGCAGCCTGGGTGCTTGAATGAGGATGACATAGAGAAGAGTATCCAATCAACCCATGATGTTCATGCAGCATGAGCTACATAATGTCTTTATGAGACTGGGTGTATTTGAAGCATAATTTAACTAATCCTGACTGGGTGACCGAGTTGTGTCCAGCTAGATCAGGATAGGCTAATTATGGTGTAAAAGCAAATAATTAAAAATCTCAAGTGCTTAACTCAACTAAGATTTACTTGTCACTCATGCTATGTGCCCAACGTGGGCTATCTGAGGAGTCTACTCAACACAGTCACTCAGGGACTCAAGTGACAGTCCGCCATTGTGATTGCCAATGCAGGGAACAGGGGACATGGCAAGTGGTTTCCTGGCTCTTAAAACATCTAGTTACTTCTGCTCATATTTCCTTGGTGAAATGCATGTCACATGGCCATACCTTCCTTCAGATGGCATGGGAAAGTGCAATCCTCTCATGTGCCCAAAAGGAAAGACTTTTTTAAAAATGTCAGTGATAGGCCCTAATGATAAAAATACAGGTGTGACACCCATTTTCTAGATGATATTACCAGTTGAGAAAGCTTTAGAAACTGGCTTAAACTCATTGGATGTGGAAGAAAAGAGTATCTGAATACTGGCAGGCTGAATTCCAGGTCCTAGGCCCTTAAAAACTATGCAATCAGGGGCGCCTGGGTGGCGCAGTCGGTTAAGCGTCCGACTTCAGCCAGGTCACGATCTCTGCACTCCGTGAGTTCAAGCCCCGCGTCAGGCTCTGGGCTGATGGCTCGGAGCCTGGAGCCTGTTTCCGATTCTGTGTCTCCCTCTCTCTCTGCCCCTCCCCCGTTCATGCTCTGTCTCTCTCTGTCCCAAAAATAAATAAACGTTGAAAAAAAAAATTAAAAAAAAAAAACTATGCAATCATACTAAGACTCTACTATTAAGAATAATAGTGAGCACTTGAAGATGGTAAAGAATAATAATGTGTATTATTCATAGCATGGAGTATTATTATTAACAAATAATAGTAACAACAGCAAATTAGCATTAACTAATGATAATGGCTAACAAAGAAGCAGAATAGCCTAGCAGCTAAATGATTGGTCTCTGACTAGTGGTTATGTGACCTTGAACACGTAACTTAATTTTTCAGTTTTCAGTTGCCTCATCTATATGATGATAATAGTATCATCTCTCTTGTAATGTTATTCTGAAAAGTAAATGAGTTTCATAAAAAGCCTGCCCCAAAGGACACCCTCAATAAATATTCCTGAGTGTTTGCTGTGCATTGGGCATTGTGCTAAGGGCTCTGCATGGATTACATCATGCAATGTCCAAAATACTGCCAGTGCAATGAAGATGTCTCACCTCACCTAGAACTTGTGTTTTAACATTTTCCAACCCTTCTGCCATTCCTTCTTGTCTCCCTCATATTTTCTCACATACTTGTCTTCACCTTAACCCTAAGTATCTGCTTCTATTGTGACCGGCACCTAAAACACCCTCAGTCATACACCTGTCAAGACTTTTACCATAGTCTGCATTCTTCTGGAATTCTTACCAGATGCCCCTAAGGCACACATATCAGAAGTCCTGTCCTCTAATATTCCCATCAATACATTTTTGTATGCCCCTGATATCTAGATAAATATGTATGTTCCCAATATAAATTTAGGGTCAGAATGGGGCACTTGGGTGGCTCAGTTGGTTAAGCATTTGACTTCAGCTCCGGTCATGATTTCAAGGTTCATGAGTTTGAGCCCTGTTGTGGCCTCTGTGCTGACAGCTCAGAGCCTGCCTCAGATTCTGTGTTTCCCTCTCAATCTGCCCCTTACCAACTTGTGCTCTGTCTCTCTCTCTCAAGAAAAAAAAAAAATAAACATTAAAAAAATTTTTTTAATAAATTTGAGGTCAGAATGAAGACAAAAATACAGTCTAGGACTTCGACAGATATAAAATCCAATTCAGAAAGGAGAATTGTATAAAAAATTAAGAACTGTACAATGTTGTTTTTATACATTAAAGCCTGGTCTCCCTGAGAAGAGCCTTACCTGTACTCATTTAGAAGTTTACTAGGTCAGAGTAAAAACCTGAAGAATGTACCTTTATTGTCGTTTAAAAATCTCAGCTATTTATCCAGAAAACACAGTTATGTCAAAGTGAGTTGAAAATAGATTCTAGTGTTGGCCCTTCATTCATTATTCTTTTCAACTTTGTGGGAAGCTGGGGAAGCCAATGTGACTCCCCTCTGTTCTAGTCCCTGATACTAAAAATGGAAACCAGGCCTGCTACACATAGGGACATTCACAGGGCAGAGCCATCATGAATTAGGACAGCACTGAGTTCTGAAACGTGGAGTTCCTTATTTGAAGGCTCTTCTGCATCTGTACAGAACATCATTGTTTTATATTGATTCATTTTAAATGGTCCCTTGGCTGAGAACGCCAAAATAGATTCATGCTCCAGATTTCCATCATCCTTTTGGAAAAATCGAGACAATGGCCTTCATTACTTTTTATCCTGTGTAGCCTCTGAAAGTTTCAACACTTCTCCAGTGCACAGGTCCCTCTTTACCAGATACTGGTTTTTCAGAATTGAATTCTAGTAAGAATTATGCCTGCCAAATTAATTTCACCCTCAACTCCTAAAGAGTCCTTAAGATGAAAAGGATTTGCTCACTTAAGATCATTTGTAAACAAAGAAGAAACACATTGCTGTACAACATGGGGAGCAAATAGGATTCCCAGTCAAAGGAAACCAAGATACATGAGGGTGAGGCCACCATGTTTAACTCGGCAAATACCTCATCCTCTGTCAAGGGCAAGGGGCTGATGCAGAAACAAGTTATGAATGAGATAAGCAGTGCGGAGTCTGAGAAAACACCCAGGACCTTGGGGTGCCTGGGTGGCTCAGTCAGTTAAGCGGCCGACTTCGGCTCGGGTCATGATCTCGCGGTCCGTGAGTTCGAGCCCCGCGTTGGGCTCTGTGCTGACAGTTCAGAGCCTGGAGCCTGTTTCAGATTCTGTGTCTCCCTCTCTCTGACCCTCCCCTGTTCATGCTCTGTCTCTCCCTGTCTCAAAAATAAATAAAACGTTAAAATTTTTTTTTAAAAGAAAACACCCAGGACCTTGAAACAACACATCTCCATGGCAGGATTCTTTTCATTAGTTACATTTTTTTATCCCATTAACAATACCCTTTGTTATCCATGGAGCCATTATTTATCCTCAGAAATTTATGTTAAAGAAGCAACATTAAGTAAAATACAAATTAAGTAACTATGATATACATATGTGTGTGTGTGTGTGTGTGTATATATATATATAATATACACATAAACATACATATATACATATATATTTCATTTAAAGTATTTAATGATTGGGGTGCCTGGGTGGCTCAGTCAGTTAAGCATCCGAATCTTGATTTCAGGTCAGGTCATGATCTCATAGTTCCTGAGATGGAGCTCCATGTGTCAGTGCAGATCCTGCTTGGGATTCTCTCTCTCCCTCTCTCTCTGCCCCTCACTCACTTCCTCTCTCTGTCTCTCTCTCTCTACCTCTCTCTATCTCTCGAAACAAATAAATAAAACAAAATAAACTATTTAATGATTACATACCACATATAAAGTTATACTTTTAAGTATCCTCATTTAGTAAGAGACATGCTGGCTTAGGTTAATTATCAAACATAGGTCATGATTAGTTTTTTGGTAATGAATATATACAAAACTATAGTTTGAAACATAATTTCATACCATAGTATTCAATGTAAATACCACAAAATACTATTTTTTATGAACAGCTATTGGGGACTCTTGCATTTTTCATAAAAAATAAAAATAGTTCCTTTTTATAGTTTTTCTGTTGTGTTTCTAAGTGAATAAATGTGAGAGAAGGATTCTGACTCATTTTAGAAGTATTTCTTTGCACATCACTGTGTAAGTATGGCTAATCCTTATTTCAAGAAATGATATGCCAACTTAGAAATAAATAACAATCATTGCTTTATTTTTTCCTTTTTAGCACTGGCTCCTGAAGTGCCATGGAAAGTTTCCAAGCTATTTGAGAAACAGATAATATGATTGTAGCCCACAGATCCAGTGAAGACAATCTTAATGGGATTTTGATGTGTCTCTTAATGTGTTTTCCACACCAGCATTTCTTTGCCCTCCCACCTAACCATCAGTCCCACCTGGACATGAACTAAACAATATATGACTCAAAATAAAAACACTGGAACCAAACCACGATGATGGCTGGTGGTGGTACCCTGGGTAAGAAACTGAAGGAGTCACAGGGCCCCCATGTGCTCATCTGCTGCCCACTAATTGTAGTACATGCCTACTCGATATGCATCCCGAATCTCTCAGCCTTGTGTAGAAATAATCATTAAATAATTATCCTATTTATTGAACTTTTGAAAGTAATAACTTAAAAGACACATCAGTTTCTTTGAGCCCCCCAAAATACCATGGAGTTACTGGTCCACCCCATGACAGACACAGCTAGCTGCCTAATTATTACCCTTTCTTACCTTCTCCTTTACAAATATAGCCATAATTTTATTTCGTGCAACCGTATCGGTTAGCTTTTGATGCTTAGAATCTATTCCACAATATAGTGTCTTAAAACAATCACCATTTATGGTTCAATCAGTCAACAATATGGGCTTGGTTCAGCTGGAGGTTCTTTTGGTCTTGGTGCATTTCATTTCTATGTCTGAGATCTAAGGATTGGCTAGCTATTGGCTGGGGTGACAGAGGTGACTGAGCCATGTGAATGTCACCATCCAGGAGGATAGCCAGGGCTTATTCACACAGTGGATCAATACAGCTCTGAAGGAGCAAGACAAAGCATTCATATTGCTTTGAGGCCTGGGTTAGGAACTGGCACAACATCCCTTCCACTCATTCTATTGGCCAAAACAATTTCTTTTTTAAAAAATTTTTTGACATCTATTTATTTATTTATTTATTTATGTATTTTTTAACGTTTTTTTTTTATTTTTGGGACAGAGAGAGACAGAGCATGACCGGGGGAGGGGCAGAGAGAGAAGGAGACAAAGAATCGGAAACAGGCTCCAGGCTCTGAGCCATCAGCCCAGAGCCTGACGCGGGGCTCGAACTCACGGACCGCGAGATCGTGACCTGGCTGAAGTCGGACGCTTAACCGACTGCGCCACCCAGGCGCCCCTCTATTTATTTTTTTATTAAAAATTTTTTAATGTTTTAATTAGTTTTGAAGGAGAGAGAGACAGAGCATGAGTGGGGGAAGAGCAGGGAGAGAGGGAGACACAGAATCCGAAGCAGGCTCCAGGCTCTGAGCTGTCAGCACAGAGCCTGATGCGGGGCTCGAGCACACGAACTGTGAGATCATAACCTGAGGTGAAGTCAGACGCTTTAACCGACTGAGCCACCCAGGTGCCGCAACATCTATTTATTTTTGAGTGAGAGAGTGCACAAGCACGAGTGGCGGGGGTGGCAGAGAGTGAGAGACAGGATCTTAAGCAGGCTCAAAGCTGCGAGTGCAGAGCCCATCCAGTCCCAGGACTGATATCACGACCTGTGTGGAAATCAAGAGGTGGCTGCTTAATGGACTGAGCCGCCCAGGCTCCCCTAGCCAAAACAATTTCTAAGGCAAGCCCAGACTTAAGGAGTGGGGAAAGAGACCTCACCTCTTAGTGGGAGGACTTTCAAAGTCACATTGTGTAACTGGAAAAAAGGAGGGACATAATTTCTGGCTTTTCTTACATTGAGGGATGGTCAGATAACACAACTCGGGTCAAGATAGAGAAGTGAAACTTCTAACAAATCTCCTGGATGGTAAAGAGTCTTAGCTGCCTTATATATTTCACCTTGAATCTTCCCCTATTTCCTGGAAGGAATGCGAAGCAATGCTGGAGGTGGAGCTGCCATTCTGAAACCTTGAGGCAATAATGATCAGCTTGGAAGCCACATCCTAAAATGACTGAATGGAGAGGAAACACAAGACAGATAAAGCCTATTCCCTGAACACTTTTTACATGAAAAAAAATAAAACTCCTTACTTGTTTAACCCACTTAGGTCATTTCTGCCACTTAGTGTTGAGTGTACATTCTCACTGATACAAATTTGTGTGGGGGACATGTTGTTGGGGGGACATGTCATGGTGTGAGAAATTCAATTAACGTATTTACCACTGTGCAGCCACATAGGAAAGAGGAACAGGAAAATATGTTTCCAGGTGTATTCCCTGGGTCACTCTAGGTGCCTGAGAGAAGGGAGAGCACTAAATAGAACAAGGATCCGAGGCTAGAAGACATAAGCCCACCTGATCCACTTGAGAGCAGGAATGATGGCGGCCTACTTTAGAGCACAGCCAAGCATGGAGAGACGCATTCTCAAAAATTATGTATCTAAAGCACTACTTGGTGCCATGGAGAGAAAGAAAAAAATTGTACACAAAATAGAAATTAAAATGAGACAGACTACAGGTTAAGATTTTTCCCTAGGAATATAAGAACTGCTTTCACCTAGTATCATTGTGGGAAAATCCATATATTGGAGAACTGACAGCATTTATGGGTTAAGGTCTTTGGGAAAATCATTAACCCATTCAAGAAATATTAATCAAGCTCCTTGATAACTGATTTATAACGATTCTTTTTAAATTTAATTAGTGCTCCTGTACTTCTAGGATACTAAAGGGTTATCAGATATGGTGACTTTGAAGCAGAACAGAACTACTTTCTTTCCTTTTCCTGTCCCTTCCCTTCTCCTCTTCTCTTATTTATTGCTTCCTTCCATTCCCTTCCCTTCCTTTCAGGAAAATAAGAAGAATCTCATTAATACTTTTCTTTCTTTCCTCAGGTCTGTGATTCTCAAAGCATGGAACAATATTAGTGTTCTATGAAGAAGCTGTAGATGGTAAATAATGCTTAAATACATAGTGAGAACGTTTTCCATTTTCCATTTTCTCTCTTTATTTCTTTGCCTTGAGTTAAAAAATGTTTTCATAAAATAGTTATGAAATGACTGTAAGAACAATACAAAAAATAGCCCCCTACCTCTCCCTCCTCACCTCTTCACTTCTCCCCAAATACAATCACTTTTGCCTTTTAGCTATTTTTAATAGTACTTACTTTCATATTTAAAAATAAGATGCTTATACTGTTTCTTTGATTCATCAGATTTAGTTTACCTTTTGACAGTTTATAATCAATCAAAATTCTTATGTGGATTTAAAAAATATGTCCATAGATTCGTGATACTCTGTTGGGCTTAATCCTCCTCTTGTTGAGTGTGGGCTGAAATTTGTAACTTGCTTCTGACAAATCGAACAGAAGTGATGGTGTTTGACTTTGGAGATCAGGTCATAAGAAAGCACTGTGGCTTCCATCATGGTCCCTCCTCTCTTTCTCTCAGACCACTTGCACGGGATGAAGCTAGCTGCCATGTTGTGAGGAACTGAGGCACCTGTCCAATGTCCGTTGAGGAACCAAGGTTTCCTGCCAGCTGCCATTGACTGAGTTTGGAAGCAGCTCTTCCTGCCCCAGCCAAGTCTTCTGATGACTGCAGACCCAGCCAACATCTGGACTATAACTTCATGAGACACCCTGAGCCAGAGCCATCCAACTAAGCTGCTTCCAAGTTCATGATCCACAGGAAGTGTGAGAAGAATAAATGTTTACTGTTTAACGCCACAAAGTTTGGGGGTAATTTCTTATGCAGTAATAAATAACTTATAAAGTACTTTAAAATTGGGGCACCTGGGTGGCTCAGTCAGTTAAATGTCAGACTTTGGCTCAGGTCATCTTCTCACAGTTCATGAGTTTGAGCCCCGCATCAGGCTCTGTGCTGACAGCCTGGAGCCTGGAACGGGAGCCTGCTTCGGATTCTGTGTCTCCCTCTCTCTCTGCCCCTCCCCTACTCACGCTCTGTCTCTCTGTTTCTCTCAAAAATAAATAAACATCTAAAAAGTTTGAAAAAAAACCAAAAACCATTTTCCCCATACTTCCAATATAGCTACCTGACATTTTCAGTTAATCAATGACATCTGTTTATTTCATTATAGTTATATGGATGTTATTCACTAAGCCAGCTATTGTATTATAATCACATGTCCTTCCTTCTACAACATTTTGTTTTTGCTGGAATTAATAACTGGCATTATTCTGCCGGATACATATAGTTATCTATATATCTATCCTCATTAATTTTTCAAATATTTCATCAGATCTACCATGTACCACTTGGAAGTTTTCCTTACTCTAAATGGCATATTGTAATAGATCATTTAATAATTACATATTTTCCCCCATGGAGACCTTTGTCCCAGGTCTTCTTACTCCAATCCCGATATCTTTTCTCTAGGTCTGTCATCCTGACTCTTGTCTTTCCTTCACTCTGGGGCTCCCATTCACTACTCTTGTGTGTCATGACCTCTCCTTCTTAGCTCTTATATCTCTTGTCTCTGTGTCATTTCCTCTTTTATAGGAGAACAAAATGCAATAACTTTCTAAGCATTGGAGAATGGGTGACAAATTGGATTTAGATGCGTAAAAATATTTTATTTCTCCAAGATGATGAATTAGGAGAGGATAGTCTATGTGAAGATTGTTTTTATTCTTCATATTTGTTTCTTCCAGAGTCTTTTCCTATTTCTCACACTTTGATTTTTCTCAGAAGTCATTACCAATGTACAAATAAATGAATTAACCATATCTGTTTAACATAATAAAAAGTTATAATAAATATCTTTTTAATTTCAGACGAAATGTGGACAGAAGCAGATTTTAATTAGTCATTACTTTTGTTATTCTCATCTCTACATGCTCACAGTGCTACTTTATATGTTTATTTCAGCATTTGGTAACCTGCCAAACTCCATTAAAATGTGAACTCATTGCAAATTTTCATTTGATGCTATTTCATCATGTCTAATTACAAGTGAAAATTGACAGTTTAGCAATAGTTATCACTACCTTTCTACAGATGATTGTCTGGGCTAGAGGCTTTGTGTTGGGGAAGATGGAACAAGATTTCATATGCACAAGCCAACCCCACTTTTTGTACCTCCATATCTTTATCTTTTAAATATCAGATTTTGTAGATGATCTAGAAGATGAGAGACTTCCCAAATCTAATGTTATAGATGGGAATGATTTACATAATTTGAAGTCCCAATGTACCTTTCTCTGGTCTTAAAAATCTAAATGATACCTAAGTGTATTAGTTTCTTCAGGCTGCTATAACAAAGTAAAACAATTTCAGTGCCGTAAAACAACAAAAAGTTATTATCTCACACTTCTGAAGACTAGAAGTTTGAAATCAAGGGATCGACAATACCTGTTCCCTTTTGGGGGCTCTGAGGAAGAACACTGTGGGTCAAACCTTGGTTCTTCACTGTAGGATCCAAGCTGAAAGAGAACCTCTAATCTGGAATGTCCAGCCCTATGACAGAGGCTCTTAGATCTTCCACTCAGTACTGATGAACATCACCTGACTGATCTTACAGCAATGTGGGAGGGAACAATACTCTCTACTCTCTCCAGAAAAAACACCAAATAATTGGTAAAAACAATGCAATCTTCAATGAAGGGGAAGAGAGAATTCAAGCATACTTAAAACCCCAAAAGAAAAAAAAAATCCTTACCTGCCAGTGTTTTTCCTCCCCATGAATTGGATAAACATACATTTGAAAAGAAATCACAAATAGAATACTTATTTTTAAGGAAAAATGATGAAAAGTTAGACCAAGAGCAACAATTATAACAATACATGTAAAGTTTATATTGACCTCCAACATGCCTCAAATTTATTTAAAAATCAATAATAGCTTACAAGAGATATCCTTAGAGCAAAAAGATAAAGTAATACTAAAAGTAAAGACATAGGCAAATATGAATCAATCCACCTCAAATATAAAGAAACAAAAAGAGATGGTAATACATCACAGTTCAAAGGGTTCATATTTTTTGCTCACAGAATGATCCTGTTAAAACATCATTCAGATGAGATCACTTCTGTGCTCAAAATGCTGGACCTCAAAAATAAAAGCATGCTTATTTTCTATGACCCACAAGAGCCTAAATCTCCTGACTTTATCTGTCTGACTTCATCTCCTATAATTTACCCTTTCTTTTACTCTCAGCCACATAGGAAACCTTTGCACTGGCTGTTCCATCTGCCTGGAAAGCTCTTTCCCACATCACCTCCTTCAAGTCTTTATGGAAAATTCATCATCACAGTGACACTATGTTGGCCAAAATTTCAGGCCCATGTCTTAAGTTACATATCCCCCTTCCCTGATCCTTTTCCTTCTTAGCCCTATTTAACACACTATAGATTTTATTTGTATATGATATGTGTGTATTGTCCAATTTCCTCACCAAAATATAAACCCCCTAGGTTGAGAATTTCTAAATGTTTTATCAATACTGTATACCCTATAATAGTTGGTAAATGTTTTCTGTAATGGGCCAAATGGTAAATACTTTAGGCTTTATGGGCCATATGGTCTCTGTTACATTGACTCTGTTGTGTCACTAAGGTACAAAAATAGTCATGGACAATACATAAACAAATACATGATCATGGCTTCAGTCTAGTAAATATTTATGGACACAAATTACATTTAATATAACTTTCAAGCATCATGAATATTATTCTTCTCTCAGCTTCTTTTTCAAGCACTTAAACATGGTAAAAACATTTTTAGGTCACAAGCCAAACAGAAGCAGAGAGCAAGCAAAATTTGGCCTATGGGTCACAGTTCACAGACTACTGTTCTCAAAGAATTCTTGGCATGTAGTAGGTATTGAATGAATGAATGTAAAGATAATCAATATTTATAACTGAATATTTAATAGCAAAGATGAGTAGTAAGTTACATTAAAAAGAATTTCAATCACCTATAAAATTATAGCAATAATAATAGACTTATTTTATCATATTAATCTTACAATTGAAAATATGGAGCATATCATCACAAGAAGTTGTATACAGAGATTGTAAATGGTTGCTGATTTTGCTTACTATGGTTGGAAAGCACAACTAATTTGCAAGTACTCAAAGAAAGTCTACAAATGTTGTGACAGTCTTCAAAAATGGATACACATTCGTTTGTACTCTTCACATTGAGGTAGACTCTACGTAAACTCAATTTGAATTTGGGTGGCCCTGGGACTACTTTAAATAACAGAGGGAGCAGAAGTGATGCTGTGTAATTTCTGGTGGTAGGCCATTAAAGGCCATGCAGCTTCCACCTGTGTCTATTGGAATGCTCACTCTCTAAATGCTTTTCTTTGGGTACTACATCTCAGAACCCAGCTGCCATGTTGTGAAGCAGTCCAAACCATTTGGAGAGGTTAAGTGTAAGTACTCAGGCTGACAATCAAAGCTAAGCCCAGCCTACAAGTCACCCTATCCTAGCTTCAACGCATCCCTGCCTAAGCTCCAAAAGCCCCCAGATAAAGATAAATCTCCAGGTATTCAAGTCATCTAAGCCACAGTCTTCCTAGCTGAGGCCCCAGACATCATGAAGCATAGACAAGCCATTCTTGCTATGTTCTGTTTGAATTCCTGACTGAGGAAATCCATGAACATAATAAAATGGTAGTTGGTGAATAACCCCTTGTTTGGGGTGGTTTTTTATTAGCAATAGTTCCTGGAAAGTAATTCATCATAATATCATGCCAAAATAAAATTACCATATAATTCAATAAAAAATTCAGATTACCCATAAATATAGCTAAAAACTAAAGCACAGATATAATACAAAATCTAAACTTACTTTAACAATAGTGCCTTGAAAAGTAATTCAGTGAGGAACATGAGACTAGGCTCTATAATTTCCTTAAATATGAATAAGTTGAAGTTTTGGAGAGTACCAATGAGTGGAATAATGTAATACAAACAAAAGGAAATCTTGAAAAAGACTCCGGCTCAAAGCTATACTTTTTATTTTATTATTCCCATGACTAACCAGTTGTGAAATTCTGCAACTTTCACCAGTATTTCCATGATTTCTTCCTTTAAAGTGCTACAGACCAAATTCATCTTTTTTCAGCTCCTCTGCTTCATTATCTGAATAACTTCTCTCTTGACTTCAAGCCTGTTGTTCTTCAGAACAGCTCCCCCTCTGCTTCCAGAGACTTTGATTTAAGAAGAAGCTGTATCATGTCACTCCCTTTTCAAAAAACTTTAATGGGATCCTTTGTGTATAAAATAAAGTCTAAAATCTTTAGCATGGCAAGGTCTTTAGCAAGCTAAAATCTTTAGCAAGGTCTTCAAAGGCTACCTCCTCTAAAACACTTATCCATTGTCATTCCCTAGCAAAATCCCCACCTCTAATCACTTAATATTATCATCTAATAATGTGGATATTAGATGGACACATCATTCATTCACATTACCCTAGCCAAGGGTCTTAATAATAGTGACAAAGATGGTTAAGAAACTAGAAATTTGGGTTTTTAGAAAGGATTATTTTGAGGCAGTTCACAGAATACAAATAAAATTATTTTATTCTAAGAAAAAGGACTTTGTTGGCCCATATATATGAAAAGTCAAGGTGTTTCTGGCTTTAGGTAGGGCATGGTCTAGGCATATATGTGATGTCCTTGATCTCTCTCTGTCTCTCTGTCTCTCAGTACAGCTTTCCTGTGTGTGGGCTTCACTCTCAGACAGTCCCACTACAGGTGCTAATTCCTAGTATCTCTGAAAATCCATCTCACCATCTTTGCTTGGCAACACCAGCTGTAACATAACTTCTTTTATCCTAGAAATTGCAACATGAGTCCTAGAACTAGTTTGTATTGGCCTGACTTGGATTACAATTCCATCCCTACAGCTAGGGGGAAGCAATTCATGGCTTCAGCCAGGCTGAGAAAGATGAATCTGATGGTAGAGTCAATACCATCCAAATACATAAGATGAAACTGGAACAAGAATAGTTACCCCAGTATGGTCTCGCATCAGGAAGAAGAATGAGTGCAAGACTCACAAGGATGACACTTGCCTATTGCACAATTTCTCAAAACTTCTTAGGGAAAAAAAAAAACACTCTAATTAGGCTAGAAAGACACTGTCTAAAGGAGCATCCTCAAAATTTTCTTTAAACATTTACTCGTGAAAGAGAGGGAACAGATGTGGTCTTTGGAGCTCTGCAGATTGTATGGAGGGCTGAGAGGAAGTAACAGAGAAATTTGGGTTCATAAAAAAGAAAGTGTTTTCTTCAGAAAATAGGACAGGCTGGCTCTAAGGTAGAGATGGATGGAGCAGAATCCAGGAGAAGGAAAGTTCTAGGGAAATGTTCTGTTCTATCATAAGGCTAAGGCTGCAGGGTGGTGAAGAGGGTAACAGTTGGAACTTGCATACCTGACTGGATGTGCTTAGAACCCATTGGAGACATTCAGTTACCCCACAAAACTTTACCTTTATCCGTTCAACACCAGTTTCCAGTGTTTTGAAAGAGCTGGAAGCAGGTCCATGGAGACATGAGTCAATATATGCCAGTCACTAGTATAGTGACTTAGATTTGAGTCCTCACTATACATTTAATTTACACAAATAATGTATTGAATAATTTGATCTGTAGGAGACTCCATTTTTTCATCTGTAGGTAGAAATAATAATATACCCCTACCCCTGACAATTCTTTGAAAACCAAATAAGGGTGCTTCATCTAATGCAGGAGTCAAACACCATTTCTATGCACTCTATGTATTTTGCTCATAATTGGGGTAAGAAACTAGTTATTTCTCACTTGACTTTGAGAAGTCTACAAGAGAAGAGGGGAAAATAGTTAACAAACATAAATTAGAAGTTAACCTAAATACATAACAGTAGTTTGAGTCCAATCTGGTAACTGATTATGTTTTTAAATCAATCTTATTCTCCTCTAAAAATAATGAGTAATTTGACTTCAATTCTCTCTCCTTACCACCCACTCCCTACCCCTTTTCCATAAACTATTTTTATTAAGTATTTATCAATTCGTCTGATGAGTTTCTCATGCAAAACAAGATAAAAGTTTCTCATTTCTTCTCATAGCGTCTGCTTGAGAAATGACTTTGTGCAGAATTCAGAGCAAAAAAAAATGTCACTAGAATATTAAAGCAACATAGATGATTAAAATATCACACCTTGCCTGTTTCCTTGGCAAGCTGAATGAAGAAACAACGATGAAATATTAGTATGTATTTTCACATGAATATGTGGAGGGGAGACTTCAAAAAAACACAACTTTTTCTTTTGTTTTCACTTCTATCTGATATTTTTTAAACCCTCAAAACTTATCTTGATGCTTCTCCTAAATAATAGCTTGGACAGATACAGAATATTTCAAAAGTCAGACTTAGAACAGTATAACTGTATTTTTGACAAGGAAGGAATATCAAATACTTTCTTCTCTTCGTATTCAGGAAGTTTGTCCTGAGTTCACAAATTAGAGCTTCATATACCTAGCTCTTTTGAAAACAAGACTCAAAATTAAGGATCCCTTTAGGGTCTCTTAAAGATCAAAATCCCTCAAGGGGTACCTGCCTGGCTCAATTGATAGAACATGTGACTCTTGATCTTGGGGTCATAAGTTCAAGTCCCATGTTGGGTGTGAAGATTACTTAGAAAAGTAAAATAAAATTATTTAAAAAAAGATCAAAATCCCTCAAATCCAGTTTTATTTGGCAAAAGATCTTATAGTTTAAGTAATTTATCCTCATTAGGTCAAATGGGTCCTCTAACATAATTTTAAAAACATAATAGTTTCATTGAGATATAATTTATATAGCATGCAATTCATACATTTAAAGTACAAAATTCAGTGGGCTTAAATATATTCACAGAGTTGCGAACCAATGAATCTCAGGATTCAAGAGTAGTAGCAAGAGAGGGTAAGCGCCAATTACAAACACTTTTCAAGCTTTTTATATCACATTTGCTACTATTCCATTAGCCAAAGCAATTCACAGGGCCAGCAAGATTCTCTTGGAGGGAAAACTCCAGCTACAGAGGGAAGAAGTTGCAACATACATAGCTAATTTTGCAATCTACCACAGAAAGCAAAAGACAAGATTTCTTAATGGTACCAAAATAAGGTCTTTAACATGGGGCTTCCAATCATGAGTTTTGTACATGTTTCGCTATTTAAACTTTTCTACTACTTCCGGGTACTTCCTCTAACAATTATTTTTGTCTTAATTGAGATTTTTTTATTAGTTGTTATCTTAATAGATGTAAGGCAAGCACACAGAAAAAAAAATACAAGGAAAAGAAAGAGGTACAAAATGGAAAGAAAGACTGTCCCTCACATCTTTTTCATTCCCTCCCCTCTCCACACTCACTCCTCATAGACCATTTTGTATAGTTCTTCCTTCAGGCCTTTGGAGATAATACTAAATAAAATGTGTGTGCCTTTATGTTTACATTTATCAATACTAAGCAGTATCTATTCAGGTTTTATGTGGACACAAGAAATATTTAGTTTATTTTCTCTATATCTCTTCCATCTACTTTCTCTTCCTCCTTCTATGTTTGTTGATTACATTTTTTAAAAGTTTTAAATCATGTACTAAGACCTGTATTTTAGACCCATCAGCTCCAAGCTCTGGCTCTCAATTTCTCACTGTACCAGATGAGGTACTTAATGTTCTGACATCTTTCCACTTGGCTCCCACAGCCCACCCCTCTACCACTTGTCAGAATCTGCCAGGCATCGCATTGCTTTGACAATGTTGTGTAGCATTTATATTCTGACTTCCATTTATAATAAAGTTTTGCATTCACAGTCCGGTTCTGAAAATCATGAACCAAGGAACAATATTAAAAATACGATGATTATGCAGAAATCAGGGATGTGATTGAACTCACAAAAAGGTAATCCTGTGTCTCTTAACCGGAGTCACTTGAAGGAGAATATTTCAAACATCAAGGTCAAATGTATTTTATGACATTCCATCACTTGTTCGATATTATGACACACTTGAGTTTGCTTCAAATTTATAACATGATTTTCTTATAAAACTTTTATAAATCTGTTGGAGAATTTTATTGCATTCCCTTTGTTTTTCCTGTCAGCGAGAAAGTATTCATATTTTATCACATTCTTTAAAGCATCAACTTGCCTTATCATGCTACTTGTTGGATGATATAAAATGCTTCTAGGCCATAAGCACAGCTGTCTTCTTCTTATTTCTTTTTATTGTTCTCCTGGGTTAGTTCTATTGTTTCCTAAGGCCTTTGAATTTTTCTTGGATTCTTTTAGAAATGCGTGTAAGAGGTGAATTTAATGAGTCCTTACATGAATGAATATATCTTTTATTTCCTAGAATTCTAGCCCCTGTTTTTCTTTCTTCTTAGAATTTTGAAGGCATAATTATACCATCTTTTAAGATACAAGGTTGCTGATGTGAGAATTTTAATGCCAATCCAATTCTTAATCTTAGTATGCAATGTAGTTATGTTTATTTTAAAAGTTTTAATTAGGTATAATATGCATACATAAAAGTGGACAAATTATAGCTTGATGAATCATCTCAAAAATGATCACATAAGTTAGAGATAAAACACTATGCCTCGGAAGCCCTCTTTGAGTCCCGTTTTCAAGTACTATCCCCTTCTTCCCATAAGACATCATTTTACTGATTCCTAATAGCTTAATAGTCTTGACTGTTTTTGAAATTTATATAAATAGAAACAAAATACTACATATTCTTTTGTGACAAGCCCCCTTGACATTAGGTTTGTGAGATTTATCCACATTGTTGCTTACAGAAATGATCCAATCATTCCAATTTGTGAATTGTTCCATTTTATGAATTTATAAAAACTTATATTTTTAAATGTCTATATGTATTTGTTTGTTTCTAGTCTTTGGATGTTAAAAATAAATTATAGGGGCGCCTGGGTGGTGCAGTCGGTTAAGCGTCCGACTTCAGCCAGGTCACGATCTCGCGGTCCGTGAGTTCGAGCCCCGCGTCAGGCTCTGGGCTGATGGCTCAGAGCCTGGAGCCTGTTTCCGATTCTGTGTCTCCCTCTCTCTCTGCCCCTCCCCCGTTCATGCTCTGTCTCTCTCTGTCCCAAAAATAAATAAACGTTGAAAAAAAAATAAAAAAATAAAAAAATAAAAAAAATAAATTATAAAAATTTTTTTCGGTGCACATAGATTTGCATTTCTAATATGTTCTATTTTATGCCATCTGGGCTCGTAGAGTATGATTATATTAAGCTTTAGAAGATACTATCAAAACATTTTCCAAAGCATTTGTACCAATATCAGTCTTACCAGCAATGTCTTTTCTGGACTCCAGTATGTTCCATTGTTCCATCAGTAAATCCTGGCACCATGCCACCCATTATTAATTTACGGTAGCTTTACACTGAAAGTGCAGGTAGATTTGGTAGTGTATGTTCTCTAACTCCTTATCTTTAAAGATAGCTTTGCTTGGAGTGCCTAGGTGGCTCAGATGGTTAAGCACCCAACTCCTAATTTTGGCTTAGGTCATGATCTCACCATTTGTGAGATCAAGCCCTGCGTCAGACTCTGTGCCGGCAGCGCAGAGCCTGCTTGGGATTCTCTCTCTCTCCCTCTCCTTCTGCCCCCCCTCTGCTCATGCGTGCTCCCCCTCTCTCAAAACAAATTAATAAGCATTAAAAAAGAGATAATTTTCATTATTCTTGGCCCATCACATTTCCACATAAATTTTAGTATTAATTTGATAATTTCTACAAAATCACCTGCTATGATTTTGACTGAAAATTTATTGAATATATGGATATATTTGAGGAGAATTGACATCTTAATAATATTATTTTTTCCTGTTCATGAAAATGGTATATATCATTATGTATTTTGATTTTCTTATTTTCTAGTAATAATGCATTATAGTTTCCTATGTAAAGATCCTATACATTTTTTACTAGACTTACTGTATGTATTTGATATTTTTGATGTTATTGTTAGGTAGTATCATGTATTTTAATTTCTACAAATTGCAAATATTTGCTGCTGTTACACATGACATAATGATTTTAATGATCTCCTTATATCACTGATCAAATATTATTCCTGAAGATTCCTCTAGATTTTCTACATGAACAAATCAAGTTGAGTTGTCTCCAGGTAATGAGTTTTATTTTTTCTTTTCCAATATTAACAATATTTGTTTATTTCTGCTTCATTGCAGTGGGTAGAACCTCATACAAAATTGAAAACATGCTAAACAGACATTCTTATCTTAGTCCCAAACTTGGGTTTTCTCCCTAGATGTTCAGAAAGCTTCCTTTTGGGGCACCTGGTTGGCTCATTCAGTTGAGCATCCAACTCTTGATTTCAACTCAGGTCATGATCCCTGGGTCATGGGATCAAGCTCTGCTCTGAGCACGGAGCCTGCCTGAGATTCTGTGTCTCTCCCTCTCTGCCCCTCCCCCACTCGTGTACGCATTCGCTCTTTCTCTACAATAAAAAAAAAAAGAGAAAGAGAGAGAAAAAAAAGCATCCTTTCACTCCTAGTTTGCTAAGGATGTTTTTATGATAAATGGCAAAATGAACAAATTTTATAAACTGCTCTTCTGCATCTATTGATTAATTTTTCTCCTATATTCTGTTAATGAGATAAAATACATTAAATTTTTTTAGTGTTTAACCAACCTTGTATTCCTGAAATAAACTTAACTTGATCATGACCCATTTTATATATTGATATATACTTTTTGCTAATTTTTAAAACATTTTTTCATCTATTTCCATGTAAGGTATTGACTCATTATGCTTGGAATATAATTACCAGGTTCTGTTATCAAAGTTATGCTACCCTAACAAGTGAGTTGCAGAAGGTTTCCTCGCCCTATTCTTTGGAAGAGTTTGTATAAAATATGTATTCTTTCCTTTATATTGAGAGGAATTTTCTGTAGAAGTTATCATTGACTGAAGAGCTTTTTCTTCTTCTTTACATATTGTGCTAACAGATTTAATTTACTCAACTATGGATTCAATTTGGTGATGTTTCTCTCTTTATAGTACAATACCATTTCAAATACCTCTGAGGATCTTAAGCTTAAATTAGTACCTCTTCCCCTCAGTTACCTATGCATCCCCTTGAGTCTGCTGCCTTTTTGTTTATCTTGTTATTTGTCCTTTGCATTGCCAATTGTCTTCAAATGCCTGGCAATGTTCGTTGTCCAGTGATTTATTGTCAAAGGATGAGATTAATAACATCGGTAGCTGGCTTGGGTGTGCTCAGCCCTTACCAAATTCTACACTAAAGAAGAAGACTTGCTATGAGATCTGTGTCAATTATGAGAGGGTGTCAACTGGCAGTTCTCTTTCACTCCCTGATAAGAGAGCACAAAAGAACCTGTGCCCTCCTCCAAATGGCATAATAATAAGAGGGGTCTTAATCTAGAGTGCTAACTCCTGTTCTGGATGCCCATGTTCTGCCCAGAACTTCTTTCTCTTTTGAAAGAATCTCTCTAGCTTTGTCCTGAAAGTGAGTTCTGCAGCTGCACTCAAGGGATGATGAAGATGGGTGGAAGAGGCTATTCTACAAGCCATTTAGCAAAGAAATCAGTCAGGTCCCTACGTTTTGTCCCTACCGTCAGTTCTGCTCTCCAGATCAGCTGATTTCACTGGCCACAGCATGAACTCCACACTGGGCTACCAACTTTTCCTGAGCTCATTCAAATCACCCACCTATTGGCATGATTCTACCTTCCAGAAATTTGTAAGCATCTTTGTTCCACTGATAGTCCCTCCTCCTGTTTTAATTTTTTTCCTGTCTTTCAATGTTTTACTTTTTGTGTAGCTTTGTTTTTTTTTTATTTTTATTTTATGAGGTGTTTGTCCTTTTTTTTATTATTATTTTTCAGGAATGGATAGGACTAAAAGATTTATTCAGTCATGGTTATTGAATTTAAATATTACATTTTTAATTTGAATATTGTTTATTACTTATTAATGTTATATCAATAACATGCAGCTAGGGGATTTAAAGTTATAGTAGAGTATGATCAAGATTATTTTTACAACACCTGAGAGATGCAAACACAAAAACACACATGTAGGTAGGGAGAAAGGAGAATGAGAACAAGAGAGAAAAGGTATAAAAATATCCAGACAGCTGCCTAGGGAGTTTTCTGCTTTTAAAGAAAAAGAATTATAAATATGCTGGAATAAGATTTAAAATTTGCCTATGCTATAAATCTTACCATAAATCAGAAACTAACAAACATTTTATTTTATTTTATTTTATTTTATTTTATTTTATTTTATTTTAT